>NW_010324300.1:0-14200 GCF_000700745.2 Antrostomus carolinensis
TCTGCCCGCAGGATCTCGTGTTCCCCTTGTCTTCTGCCAGCGCGCTTTGATCGTCCCCAAACTATGGCTCTTTCCAGATGCGTTGGCTTTTGTGTTTGTGGGGTGATGCTGCCAAGGTGTTTCTGCTTTCCTTTGTCTGGGTGTTGTACAGCCTTGTTTTATTATGGCACTTGCGATGGCCTTTTGTGCTTCCGTTTCTTGTGACGAGTGTATCGCAGCTCTTTGGAAGCTGCGTGATTTATTCTTCTGAACTTGTTTCTCTTCTCACCTTTTCCTGGGTTGGTAAGCGCTGCTGATAGTTTCTGAGGGGAGCATCTTGTCCTCTCCAACGTGTTTCTCATCTAGATGGCAAATGCTGGCCAGCAATCTTCCCTTTTTGTTTCCCAGGCTGTCTCCAGTTTGCATGCTCAAGATTTTTCTATTTTTTTTTTATTTTTTTTAATAGCTTGCAGCAGGAGGGTTTTGTTTGTGGTTCTGTTTGATGTTCAGTCTTTCGTGGTGGTCTCTCCACCTCACAGCATCACTTTTTCCTCTCTGTGAACGTAGGCCAGAGCTTCACACCTGAGTGCTGCCAGTTGTGCTCCCGCAAGGGCCAGCAAAAACCATGCTGTACTCCTTTATTCCTTGAAGCAGTATCTTCTACCACACGTAGGTGTCAAGTATGACTCAGCCCGTGTGTATAATTGCAAGGGGAAGGATGCTGAGCATTAAAGGAGTGCTTATACATTGTGTCTTGCTAGGAGTTATGAATGAGTGCATGAACGTGGTGACATGAAATTCTTCCAGCTCTCTGAAGTCGAACTGAAGCACAGGTCCTGCGTAGCTACAGGAGATGCACCAGTTTACCTGCAGTTAGTGGTTGAACTGGTTACTGTTGATGTAAACCAGTGGTAAATCAACTGAAAATTGCCCAGGAAGGAACTTGAACTGGTTTAACAAAACAGTCTTAAAATTTCTTTTTTTTTTTTTTTAATTGCAAATGAATACAATTTCTGTGTACATAAAGGCTCCCCTCTGTATTTACATCAAGGAAAACACTTTGTTATCTGTTCAAAGAGTAGCACAAGATAGTAAGATTTCAGCATTCAACTGTGGGGCTACAACAGTGCGTGTGCACAGCATTGTGTAATGCTGGTGGTAAGGGTGGTAGGGATTAATTGTGGCTCTTGGCGGAAAGTTGGGGTTTGTTTCTGTACCAAATGCTGGCAAACAGTGGAGAAAATAGGTTGAGAAGTGCAACTAGTAGAGTCCAATTTTAAAGTTAAGTGTGTTTATAGTCAGTATTACTCTTCTTCAGACTGGAACCCCCATATTGTAATTACTTGGTATTGTTAGCATAATTTTAATCTTTTTTTATATATATATGGAAAAGATTTTTCAATCTCTTTAATATAAAAGAGGAAAAGAAACATATGTATGTGCACACACACACACACACACACACACACCATTGTGTCCAGAAGTTTCCCTTGACTTTTTTTTACTGTTAAAGAGTGTGGCTTATTTATTTGCAGAATCTTCTCATGATTGTAAGCAAGAAGTACCAGTTGAAGACAAACTGATAAATAATATCAGAACTAGGAAAAATGTGTTCTTTAATGTTTGGGAAATTTGGTATCTTTTAACCTAAAAGTCAAAACACAAGATTGCCTTTCAGGAAGATTTATGTTCAGATAGTGTATTCTTTTGAAGTACCTTATTTTAGAATAGCAGGTTCTTTTTAGTAAATTCTCTATGTTTAATTGTAAATAATGCTTACAAGAGGAATAAAGAGCCTATTCTTTGATATATTTTTTTTTTCCTTCCTCCTCTCATGTGTACTAGAGGCTTTCTGGAAGCTGGAAATAACACCAGCAACTGTTGTACCTTGTTTTTCCTGCAGATCCTGTAAATTTTCTACTTCCTGTTCCAGAGCCGCAGGCTGTTGCTGTGTAAACTTGGTGACCTCGTGTCTCTGGGCCGATAGCAAGGAATCCCGGGGTGCCACGCTCGCCGCGATCTCCTCTGTGCATAACCCCTGCCTACCAGTGGTTCAGGATATGAACACGGCTTGTAATGTGAAAGAAATGATTTAGCTATAGACATTACTAATGCAGCTGTAACACTGATAGCTTTTTTGGGGGGGGTCTATTAACATGAAATATAAAAGCTAGCATACAGGAAAGTAAGATAGTAGCTGGATATTAAGGACTTGGGGGCAAAGTGTGCCCTAAAGCTTAAAGTAGCCCTTAGATTTACTGGGGTTCTTGCTTTCTGCTGTCTCGGGCCAGCGTGCTCAGACAGCTTATGCCGTTAGGGTTTCATTATCTAATCCATCTCTGATCAGACCGGATAAATGGTGTTTGGCCAGTGCTGATCTTGTTAGGAGAGTGGTGTAAAGCTGCTTGAGTCGGGATTGGGACAAATCGGATCATGGTTGCTATCTGCTTGTGGGACATATTTCATTTAATCGTGGCGTGGGAGGAAAAGGTCCAGCACAACCTTTTTAGCTCCCTCTGGTCCATAGGTGGCACAAATCAAATGCCACTGGCCAGGAATGTCTCCTGGAAGTATTTGTATGTGTTTGTAAGCTTTGGAAGTGAAGGGCTGTGCTGCTTTTTAACTGTATAAATACTAGGTAGGAACAAGCTTGCTTTCTGTTTGCTGGCTTGCGTGAGTTGAATCATTTGGATCAGCTTGCTGATCTGGGTAAAAATAGTCCCTAACAGAGGGGAGAGAAAAAAAGAAAGTTATGTTGGCTTAAGTCACTTGTGAAACTGCACCAAAATGCAGTTGTTGATGCAGCTGTATATGCTGCTTGTCAGAAGAGGTTGACTGCTGCACAGATGGAAGAGAAAGTACCCTTGCAATAATCTGTCTCCTCCTCTGTTCCTCACATGATGAAAGATGAGAAATGTGGCTATCTGGGAAGTGTCCTTCTTTCTCTTGCAGACGAGGGTGTAATTCCAGGGCACTGTGTTTGTCTTCCCCATCAAGGTGCTAGAGATGTACCAGCCAGCTTATACTGCTGAAGAAATACCTTCTGGTTCCTTTGCATGGGATTGAATCAGTTAAATCCTCGTTCAGTCCCCAAGCTGAATTTTGATTTAACTTTTTTATGGGGTTTAGGCTGGTTAGTGAATTAAAATTATGCCTGGGGGTAATAGGTGGTTGGAACTGGATGCAGGGTTTGAACAGAGCTGATTCTTGTTCCTCTTTCACGAATGACTTGTGTCATTCGTCCCCCCTGAGTATTTGGGGGAATTACTCCTCTGCAGCCGAGAGCATGGTGGACTGGTCAGGGAAGACAGTTAATGCAGCTGTGATTTGTGCCTTATCCAGTCCACATACGCTTTCAGTGGCAGTGGTGAGTGGTGACTTTGTGTTGTCATTCAGGCATGTCTGCATAGGGTTCATGAAGATGACTAGTGATGTTGAGATCAGTCCCCTGTAACTAAATAGTGATGTAATAGAAAAGTCTGCTCCACGAGAAGGTCCATGGTTTCTCTTCTGACCGTGAACCAGAAGATGGACTGTAACACCTATACCAGCTTGACTCCTTCCAGCATGAAGACTGGAAACCTTGAACAGTAGCATGCCACAGGAAGGGAGAGCAGGGACATTGCTGGTGCTTCATGATGACCTGTGCCCTTGTTCAAACTATGGGCTGTTTGTGGTGCTCCAGAGGAGGGCAAGAAATCAATCTGCTGATCATTTCCAAAGACAGGTTTGAGTTTTACAAGTAAGAGGCTGATTGGGACTGTAGACAAGAAGGGGTCAGTGAGTAACAGCTTTTGTGCTGCGGGGGACCCTGTGGACATTTCTATTTTTTAGTCTTACAGAAGAGAACATCTAGTTCCAGTAAATTGTGGAAAAGCTGTGTAATCAGGTTAGCTTTTTCCTCCCTCTTATTATTCATGGCATGGCCATCTTCATAAAGAGATGCAGAGTAATGTAGGGGATACAAGATATTCTAGGGAAGAAATGAAGTTCCAGTTTTTAGAAGCTGACCCCTGCCTTGGATCCAGGATGATGTTTCCTGGGATGCTGTTTAGACAGACTGTTGCTGATGTGATGAGACATAATGAATCACCTTTAAGATTGTTGTTATTTCTGTTTGCTTTTGTCCTTTGTTTTTTCTTAAATATTTGAGTTTTATGAATTAGACTTGACACAGTCTGGGAAGACTTAGAAAATCTCCAGTTCAAAGAAAATATTTGTCAAACAGACTGAAAGTTGGGATTTCAGAGGTGTTGAGAGCACTTTAATGTTGGCTCTTTTCTTGCCTTATTCAGGAAAATGGAAAGCCCAAGTAAAGTGTTCTGGATGCTTTAGTGCCCCTTCAGGCCCTGTCAGTATTTCTCTTTGGATTTCAAAGTTTTGTGCTTAAAGGTGATGGCCGCGGTTGCGAGGTTGGAAGCTGAACAGAGGTCTGGCTCTACTGGAGATGGTTTCCTTCTGTGTATGTGTACCAGCTGCAGACATAGGCTTTTTATTTTTCCTTTTCAGAATTCCCATTTAGAAACATGAGTGTGCTGGCATTTTGCAGAAAGCCAGGGCTCTCCCTTGCATTTTGAAAAGGTTGCCCACCTAGCTGAGTTCAGAGCAGCGTGCCTCTCTCCAGGCATGTCTTGTGAAATAACCCTCTGTCAGCTTTTCCTCCCAATGACCTAGCAAGCAGGGCTCCCACCTTGCTCTTTTGCCTTGGAGGTTCAAACCTCTGTTTTCAAGACTGTCTCAAAGAAGTGCTGGTCACTGAAGGTTTAGCAGCTGTGTTGCTGTGCTGGCTTCATTCTTTATCATGGCCGCACTGAGGGCTTTCAGTGACTCTGCTGTGGTGAGGCTGGTGGCAGCAGGGATACAAGAACACAGGAGATGCAAAGAAAACAGCAGTAAAATAAAATAAATAATAATAATAAAAACCCCCCTGATTTATTTGCATAAGTGTCAGGGAAGCCAAACTGAAGTTGAGATGGACCTGAACTGGATTCTGTGTGTGGTCTGTGACCCTCTGGAGAGTGCTGCTGAAGGACATAGCCCTGTTAGCTTGGAAAAATAAAGCCTGTCGCTAGCAGCCTTTGGTTTGCTGCACAGGAACCTCTGTCCCTTTGGAAAATGTTAGGGGTCGCATTGGTTGAAGATGTTTTAAAACCTACTGCTCCATGCTGTTGACTTGTCTTGTGGCGTGGGGTAAACCTTAGTTTTCACACGAAGCAAAAGAGGAGGGCAGATGTTTTGGTCAGCTGGAAACCTCTTATTTAATTTGCCCATCTCGGGTATTACTTAACCTTCTCTGTATGTGTGTGTGTGTGTATGCTTTTGAAATGTGGTGGTTGAGGGATCAGAGGAACATCCAGAAGCAAAGTGAGAGAAGCAATTAGAGGTAACGAGTTCCAGTTCGTTGAAGCATTCTGTTGATCTACATTTTACAGTGGTATTGAGTGGATGCTGGATTGTAGCTGTCATGAGATAATCCCGATGTTTAGGGATTATAACTGCTTGACTGCATTTTGGGCCTTAACTCCCTTTGCTCTCCAGTAAATTTAATTTTGCCAGCAGTGGTTTCTAAATTCAGGAAAATGCTACTTTGAAAAATGTGCATATGTATTTTCCCAAGCATGCTCTCCCCACCCTCTGCTTCCCACTTTCCTGGGTGCAACTCCTTTTTTCCAGGGTGAATTTGAAATTATTGTAGGAGCCAAGCCCGATGATGGCAGGGGCTGTATGAAACGGTCCTCACCAGGCTTGGACCATGCCACTGACCTGACCTGCTTGTTAGGGCTCTGCTGAGCTGTCCCACTGAGCCGTGCCAGGGCACCTCTCTTGCAGGAAAGCTTTGCTGTCTGCTGGGCTTTGCTGAGAAGGGCCTGTTGCAGGTTTGGAGTTTCTAACCTGTGTTTTCAGTTCTGGAGGATTTCCAGGGTGTTCGGGAAGAGGCTTGTAAACTGTTCTGGTCTCTCTCTCCTTGGACCTGGCATGCGTACATACGGCGTCTATCAAAACCACCCCTAGCAGCTCTCATGCTGAGACTGGAGGAAATGGGGCACTAACTCTTTAGCAATGATATGAAGTATTTAAGTAGCTGCAAAGTAGGAAAGGTTGTATACAAAAGCCCCCTTGTTTAATGAGGGGAACAGCTGAACTTGAGTTGGATCCAGCATCTGTTTGGGCAGAAGAGGAAACTTTGGCAGTTTCTGCCAGCTCCCTTGGTGCAACATTGATGTTCAGTCAGCTATACCATTGCCACCTCCGAACCTTTGGAGTGTGGGCAGATTGTACTTGTGATTCATATCGATAAGAAGAAAGGTCATGAGATCTTTTACTTGCATCTCTTGGCTAGGACAGTGGGATTCGGTCTGGCATGTTTCTGTGGCTTTGTGTTCCTGGGGCTGTTGCTTGTGTTTGCCTTTGTCTAGGAGAGTTTGTTGTACGGGAAGAAGATTGGATGCTTGCTTCAAAGAGCGTGAGCTAGACGCAATTGTTGCTTTTTCTGTACGACTTTCTTGGGTTTTATCTGCTCATAATTTCCCCAGTAACAATGCAGGTATTAGCATAGAGATGGTGAAGAACCTGCACCATTTAAGGGGGGAGGAAAAAACCCCAGTGTGTCAGCACTTTTTGCCACCTGGCTGTAGGTAGCTAGATTCCCTTTAATAGAGAGGCTAAAGAAGCAACCTTATGTGGCAATTCTGTGTGTTGCAAATATCAACATATTCTCCCCAGAGGCCTTTGAGGCCCTGGGATCTGGATCCAGCTCAGGTTTCTTCGAGGGACCGTAGCATGCTCTTTCAGCTGAGGCTTTCTGCACCGCTTTTCCCGTGCTATTTCTGTAGGAGATCCTTGCAGACACTCCGGGTGGTTGTCACCGCTGGGGGCGATGCCTGGGAAGAAAATCCCACCAAGGCATCACTTAAAAACCTTGATTTAGTGCTGCGTGGGCTGAGGAGAGGCTGTAGCTGGGATCCTAGGCCTATAATTTGCTGCTTGCGGTGGCCGTTCCCTTACCGGGAGAGGGGTGGGAAGGTTGCCTTCCCCCTGGCCTGCTCGTCCCCCTCGGGCGGCCGAGGCCGGGGAGGCTGGGTGCCTTCTCCTTGGGGCCCTGGTTCTCCGGGCAGCATAGCCAGGCGTGACTCTTGGAGCAGCTGCTGTGGGATGGGGCTTCTGAGCCATCTCTGCCCGGCTTTTTGTCTTTATTCTGTTCTGTGGCTTTGCTTCCTTTTTGTGGGAAGGAGAAATGAGGGGAAGTGCATGCATTAAAAGGCTTCTCCATTAGCCTTCATACTCTCCTGTCCTGGAGAGAAGGTCCATCAGAGGCCCCTTTCCTGTCCTTGTTTCGTATTAAAGCCCTGTGTAGCCTTGGAGCAAAGCTGGACCAGGGTGGAGTGAGTATGTTTTGTAGGTGCTTCTCCTTGCCTGTAGGCACCAGTTCTTCTCGAAACTTAGTGGTTCCTGGGATTAAAGGCCACTCTCTCTAAGTGATGCTTTTACTCCCATGAGTGGGACTAGCCACACAACCTGGGGAGATCCAAAAGGTTCGTTCAGGGAAGAAAACCTAGGCTGTGGTGTTACTGCAGCGGATTGAACCACCAAAGGAGGTGGAAGCTGGCAGTGTGATATGGGCAGATGTCCTGCCGTGGGATGTACGAGAGTGGGAAGCAGGAGATGTTGACCTCAGGAATGATCCGTATCGTGGAGGAAACTGAGGCAGTGAAGTGTACACATCACTTCTCTTAGTTTGCTGAGATCTGAAAGTCTCTTGGGCAGTCTGAAGGAGAAATCAGTTAAACTATGAAGCTCCTGCTTGTCCTGTTACTTGTTTTGTCCCAGAGTGGAAGTTGAAGTGTGTGAAAACGCAGAATGCCCTCAGTGCTCCAGTTTTAGGAAGAGGTGTGTTACGCTATGGCAGTGCTGTGGGGGTTGGTGTTTGTCCTGTGTGGTCTGAAGCTCCTGGGCGCTGCCTCCTCAATGCAAAGGGGTGAGGGGACAGAGAACATGTCAGAGTCAGAACCAGTGCTGCAGTGGGCTGTGAGTGGGGGAGATTTGATACACAGTGCATCCTGCATGGTGGGGGCTGGAGCTCATACCTGGCAGGTGCCCAGCAGGAGCATGTTACAAGAAGGCACTGTGTGAGGTCTTAATTATGTGGTCGTACATTTTATGTTTTTAGAGATGACTTCATCTCTGTAAGTGCATCAAATGGTTAACGCTCACTGAGCCAGTATTAAATCTAGCGGGAGCTTTGTTATCAGTTAAAATGGGTGTGAGGTTAGGCTTTGGACTGAGAGCTATTCAATATTTCACTTCTTCCTTTTCATCTCATGTGTGACCCCAAACCAAATTTTCTGCAGATAATCTAAACCTTGCACTGAACACAGAACTATTAATTTTTAATGGTCTCTTCTGCAGTACTCGCCACTGTAGTGGGTGCTTCACAAATACTAATGACCTTATTTTGACAGTTTTCCCGAGAGGGAGAAAAGGTATATTATGTCTTATTGTAGAAATTGGGAGTTGAGGTACTGGTAATAAGACCAGTTTTGCAAAAATTCCATTGACACTTGCAACCTGACTTATTTTTATTTGTATTTTTTACTGCAGCTAGTGGGGTTTTGGTGACGTTTAAATCCTTGATCTACAGCTCTCTATACCTTCCACTGTGGATGTGAGTGCCAATCACTACCACAGGCTGATCCTTAAGTGTGTCATGTTGGGCAGATGTAAAGTGATGTTGTCTTCATGTTAAAAACCAGTAGAAAAGCTTGAATTAAGTAACTTGGTCATCATTGCAGTGAAACTTTAGTTGGAAGATGAGGTTTGAAATCTAACTTTTTGAGTAGATACTACTTCTCTTTAACTACAAAACCACATACCTTTCGGTTTCTGCAGCCATTCTTCCTCCTCAGACCAGAGCGCTTCCTAAGCTTGAAGGAAACAGGAGTCAGGAAAAAATAGCACGTAAGCTGCCTGATTTGTTTTAACATCCCCACACGTGAGGAAACAGAGTGGAAGTTGCATGTGTAGCTGTAACTGGTGTGTTTTAATCCACAGCCCTTGACTTTTGCAATTGAAATGCTATTTTAGGAGAGAGTGTAACTACCTTGCCTTTTGAGTTAAAAGCATGTTTTGGTCCGTTACCAAGCAGAAAGCTGCTGTGTTGACTGGAAAGGCAGGAACAGGCTCCCAACCCTCTCCCTGCCCTGTCTGCAGTGAGGGACTGGCAACTCTCCCCCTTCCCGGGGACACAGGTCTCAGTGTGGGTGCTTGTGGGGTTAGTGGGGAGGAGAGGGAGGCCAGCTAAGGCATGTTTTGCTGGGGAGGCTTTGTGACACACTTGGGCTGCAAAACAATCCTGCTACTTGGGATTCGGGTGTTTTGGGTGAAAAGTACCTGAGTGATCATGGACTTGGTATCTCCTTCCTTTTGCTTGTTGAATAATGTGTCCCTGATGCATCCCATCACTGCCTGCTTTTTATTGCTTCTGCATGGGTGTTGGGTTCTGTTCTCTTCTTCTTAGTGGAGTATAGCGCTGAGAAAAGGAGGGACCAGAAATGCTCTGTACAGCTGAGGCTCTGTCGTTTGCAGAGAGCCCTGGAGAACAAGACCAGGATTTTGGACTGGATGCCCTATCTTGTTGCCAGGATTGTCAGACTATGGCACTGGAAGTAGTATAAAGCTGTAGGGGAAGAAAAAACACCCCATCCCACTGCTTTTTCCCAAGAGGAGATAAAGACCAACCTGTCAGTGCCTTCTTTGTGCCTCAGCATGTGTTCTAGGAACTCTTGTTGCCTTGAAGCGACGGGAGGAGCTCACACAAAATCAGTGGAGACCTGGTATCTGCTAATGTCACCAGCTGGATCTAACAGCTTTTTCTCTATATGACTTTATACCTCAGCACTTCTTGGAAACTTCTGACTTCCTGGGCTAGTTAGATTTCCCCAAGAGTGGTAGTCTGCATGCCAAGCGCCTCATGTTGTGAGAGCTGGGCTGAGAGGTCACAGTCACAAGCAATGGAGGCAAGGCCATCATTTTCCAGGGTGGGATGGATTCAGCAGGTTATAGTGGCATTTGTGAACAGTGCTGTCTATGTGATAGTTAAATGTCAACCATGGGCCAGAGAAAGCTTCAGAGAAGAGGAGAAGGGGAAGAAAAAAGGAACTGGACCAACTGTGGATTTCGATTTTCAAATAAAATGGGTTACAGTGGGACTGAACTCTTTGTAGTGTTTCCATCTGTCCATCCCTTCTTCCAATGCTTGCTTCTGACCTGTGAGTTAGTCTTGTCCAAGAACTGGACTGTTGTGATGGACTTGGATGTAGTAAATGTCGCTGGCATTTGAGTATATGTTGTCTGACCAATTATCTGATACGTGTGTCTATATATGTCTGTGTGTGGCTGTGCCAGGGAATTGAAATGCTGCTTGTAATTAGGTCTGGTTTTTTTGTGTGTGCCTCTGTCCTCTGATTGCATCCTTCCAGAAAAGACTGGATGCATTTCCCCATCTTGCCTGATCTCTTCTGTCTTCTTTTAACAGGAGCATCATGTGGTCAAGTGACAAATACTGCAGATTCAGAAAAATAACTTTTCTCTGTCAATAAATCACAGATGAGCACCACTAAGAATTTTTGATGCGTCATGTTCTGTTCTCTCTGTGTATGTGGTTGAGGACATACCTGAGCGTATCTCTTTCAGCCAGACTGCGACCAATGTACAGGTTCTCCTGGGGATGAGCGTTTCTCATAGGGAAGGTGTTGACTAGAATAGATGGAGGTGCTGTGAGACTTTTGTGTGTGTGTTTTCCTCCTATTATTCAGTGCTTGAAGGGGTAAGGATTCCTCCTCTGCTGGTCAATGAGTTGATGTTTTCGCCTTGGGTGGTATCAGGTATTTCTGACTGCTTTGTGTACCAGGAGGAGCATGGGTTAGATTTGCAGCTTGGACCATGACTCCTTTAAGGAGTGAGAACTTTTTGATGAGTGATTACACTTAACTCTGGGCTTTTAGTTGATGGATGTAGATGGAGCATGTCCATGTTGCTTGGGAAGGTTTCCTTAAATAGGCATGACCTTTCCAGTGAAAACAGGAAGATAGTTTTTGCATTGAGGGTTTTTTTTGGTTTGTTTTTTTGTTTTTTTTTTGTTTTTTTTTTTTTTGAGCTTGGCATTTGTTTCATTTTTGGAACTCGTGATTACTGCAGGCATTTACCATAGAAGTAGCTTACAGTCTTGGTAGCTTTGTGGGGCAGGGTTTGACAGCTCTGTTGGAATTTGATAGGGAGATTGGCTTGCTTTGCAGTGCAGCATTTGATAAAGCATTTGTTCATCCTTTCTGTAGTTGTTCCATCCTCTCCATACCAGCCACTATTTTACACCTTAGTGCTGATCCAGTTCTCCTTCCTTATCATGCTGCCATCTGAAAATCTGAGGCATCTCTATGTTTAGGGAAAAGACTAGCCAGTCTGCATATTTTAACATATAAAAGGGGGAATGGATGGTGCTTCACTAGGTATGGATCCTCCTATGGTAAAAATACTCCTGTTTCTGTTGAGTTTTAGTATTTATTGATGTGGGGATTGCAGGCAAATTGGGGAGAGTGGTCCTGTCCCCTCAGAATGGGGAACCTTCTGGCTATGATGTGAATGTATTGACCATCTACCTGAAGTCCTGCCTGTCCCTGACTGTCCTCCGGAGGTGTAGCAGGAGGTGGGTGTTTTGACTCCTCTGTGTGCACTGAAAATTTCCAAGATGCTTGGCCTCTGCTATTTTGTCACTGTTGCTGGCACGGAGTTAGGCAGGCTCCACTATGAACTCTCTGGTCTATGTTTGTGCTCCCATATCTATCTATTGTGAGTTATTATGTGATGTTGCTTCTCTTGGATTTGATGCTTGATAAAGAGATGATGTGAATACTTGGAAAAGGTGCAGTACAGCAGTCAAACTGACCAGCCTTGATGGCATAGTAATATCAGGTGTTTTGTTTGGTTTGCCCTGGTTTACTTGATCCTCAGGGTCAGTCTCAAATATGATCTTTATGTCCACTCTCCTGAGCAGTTTCTCATTCTAGGTCACCAGCTGCTTGATGCCTGAATTCCTGGGAGTCTGCAATTAAGATTCAGAGGTTTGTAAATCTCTCTGGTTGGTTCTGGGATTAACAGTTTTTACTTTTGTTTCCAGAATAGGATTTTAAAGACAGTCCCTAAATCTCTGGGCCCTTTGGGCAGGAGTAAACATGTGGCATTGTTCCCCTTCCACGGGTGAATTCCTACCATTGTAAGGCTTTCTCTGCCTCTGACTTCCTGGGCAGGATTTTGATCATGAATACAGTTACACTGAGTAGTGGAGAACTTCTTAATAGGTCACTTCTCAACTTTAATTCCTAGGTAAGTATTTTTCTGTCTTGTATGGATTTTCCTGGGCTGTAGAGGCTGTTGGATGGTTAACTTCACTCTCCAGATGATCTGCTTATCTACACATGGTTCTGCATAGTGCTCATCATGGAGGCAACTATCTCCATGAAGTTGCTAGAAAAAATTACAGAGAATTTTGTATGGACTGTGTTTGAGCAGGTGCACTGTGGAAATAAGATTGTAGTGGGAAGGTGGGACGGAACGTGGTGCCACTCATCTCCCGAAGGCTGCTCTGTTCAGCGGAGCCAGGGTGGGTGGTCCTGCCTTCCCTCTGACTTGAGGGGGAGACTTTCACCTCTGGCTACTGTTAAATTAGCCCTGGGTTGGAGTTGCTGGAAGAGTGTCTTGTCAAATGCTAATTCAGTGTGTTATGTGCAAAGCTAATTGTCAGGGTAGAAAAAATTATGTGCCTGCAGGAAACTTTTTCTTACCTGATAGAGCTTAAGCAGTAAAAATACAGAATGTCCAGTAGGAAAATTTCTTCTCCCTTGCGTGGTTAGCAGTGATAACCAAAAGCAAATTATATAATGCTGTGTTCAGAGCCCTGTGATAGTATTGTCATGACTTCTGCTCCTGTTTACAGATTTCCTATGTAGCTGAATTAAATTAACAAGACTGGTCAATTCATCGCTGCTGTATTTAACCCTCTGGGCAGCAATGAGTCTGGCAAGGATGGAGCATCATTTTCACATGCTGCTTGGAAAGGGAGGATGTACAGCAAAATGAAATAGTGTTATTGCTTGGGGAGAGGTTCACAGTCACAGCTCAGGTGTCAGACAGAGGGAATAGAGAAGGCTCCCTGAAGTCCTTTTCCTCTACCACTTCCAGTGTGGCTCAGTCACTTGAGTAAGTTAGGTAGCATGAGGTTTTTTGGCATGTACGGGCTAGCCAGAGAATAATGTATCCACAGATTTTATTCGAGGCAGATAGCATTACAGGAATCAAAACAGATCTCTTGGTTCCTGTTCATAGATTTAATCCTTTGTTTTTGGCAGTTAAATATCCCTGCATTCTTTAGCCCAGGCTTTGTTATAACGGTTTTGAGCCCTTCTTAAATCCTAATGTGTGTCATTGCAGAGCGTTCATGTTAGGAAGAAGTGCGGTGCGAGGTGGTGCACAGAGGAGTGAAACAACTGCACCAGGTCACCTGTGGAGGAGCAGAAATCTCAGAGCACTGGGTTCAGTGGACCATATTTCCTCCCCTAGTTTGAACTAGGTGGCCTCCTTGCTTAATTGCTGCCCAGCTCTATCAAAGGATGGTCCTTGAGGGTGTTGGGAACACATGGTGAGCTGCACACTGCTACCGTCTTGTGCTGCATCAGCTTGCTCTGTTAACAGAAGGTACACTCTGGTTCCCTAGTACCAAAATTAACTTAAAATTAAATATATATATATATATATATATATGGATCTGCACCCTGTTGTTAGAGATGTTTCGTATTTTCTTTAGGCTTGTGCAAAATACATGGTATAGTGGAAAAGGTTGTACGGATTTCTCTCATCTTTGTTTTTTTAACGCCCTCTCCCATGAGTCTGCGTGGCTTGTGAGACTGGGATGATACTGTCTGCTTAGCCTTGCAGCTGATTTGGAAATCTGGGCTTCACCATGCCTCACTTGCTTTTCTTTTCTGTTTGCTTCAAGTTTTTTACGTAGAGTTTACAGATATTGGTGCAGTTTGCATACTAGAAAGCGTGCCTTTGTAGCAGCTAATGAGTGGATGACAAACAGTTGATTAAGCCAAACCTTCAAAAGCTTTTGAAAAAAAAAATAGTAGCATTAAATTTATGCTTTGCAGATGTTGTATCAGTGGGTTCAGCA
>NW_010324300.1:14210-20376 GCF_000700745.2 Antrostomus carolinensis
TAGGTTGGTCTCATTGTTAACACCCCTTTGCTCTGGGCCACCAAGGGCGTGTGTCTGTGAGGTAATATAGAGTAGGCACAGCCCCTGTGTGGTGACGGCCTGTGTTGGGGTGCATGGTGTGGAACCTTACCTCGAGGCTGGGCTGACCTGATGGTAAACAGGTGCTGAAAGGAGTGATCCTCTGCTCTTCATTCAGCTCTGAGTTTCTTTTTCGTGATCTTATAGAAAATGAGTAATGCCAAAGAGAAGGAGTTTATCAATAAATCCAACTGACTCCACTGTGGGGGACGTTGTGGCTGTCTCCCTGCTAGGTCATGCTTAAAAATAGGGGATGGCCTGTGACCTCGCTTTTTGTTTGGGGAAGGGTGTGGGACTGCACCTTTAGGATCCTGCCAGGTGCTGGAGTAGTTTATCTGTAACACACAGCTTCACTCTAAGTGTGCAGCAACTGCATCTTCCATGATAGTTTAAACTGACCCGCAGATGAGCTTGAGGTACCGCAGGCCTGACCTCTGTGCCGTGGTGCTGGGAGCAAGGAACACAGGGCAGCAGTGGCTGCCTGGGGAGTCGGGGTGTCCTGGGGGGCTGTGGTGTGCTGGAAAGGTGCAGGTGCCAGGAAGGTCCTGCCTGTGGGTGCGGTTGGGAGGAGGGGAGATGTTTGTAGCCCAGACCGTGACAGGTAAACCCAGATGCTGACAGGCTAAAGTAAAGCAGTAAATCAGCAGATTTATTTTTTATAACACTGATCTTTCTTTTTTTTAAACCACTAACTGCACCTTGACTTTCTGGAGCCTGGGAGACTTGGGGAATGATCTGAGAGGAGACTCTGGTAGTGTTGTAGAAGGAAAAAAAGAGAGCGGGGTTGCCTCTGCTGTCCCTTTGAGAGGGAAGGTGGTGTCGAGCGCTTGCTGCGCCCATCTCTGGTGCCGAGAGCAGCAGTGCGTACGTTGACATGGTGCAGCTGCACGTCACTTGCGTCACCTGGGCAGCATCTGCAGCTCCCGCACAGGGAGCCTTTCGCATGTTTAGTACCCCCATGCTGCTGCCGACCTTTCTCACACCCACCCACACACGCTGCTTTAGGAGCTGGGTGGTTGCACTCTCCTCCTGCAGAGGGGGGATGAAGGTTTATTCGCCTGTGGTTTCTGTGATTCACCGCGTTTTCAGCTCTGCCTTTGTAGCTGACGGCAGGCTCTCCTTGCCTCGGTGCGTGTCCGCAACGTGCTCATGTGCCGGCACGTGTGTGCTGCCCTTGAAAATAGACCAAACTTATTAAAATCACTGCTAGTTGCCATGGCAGCTGTTGTCGCTGTGGGCTAATAGGAAAGGCAATTACTGCTGCATGCTGGGGAGCGTACGGGGAGGGTGTGGGCAGGCGGGGACAGGCGGCTGCATGCTGATGAGCTGCGTGACTGATAGATTGGCTGTCTCCGTAAGCAAGAGGAGAGGAAGGCGGGAGATGCCCTGTAACGAGGTTTGGCCAAATATGCCGTATTTCCACCTCCTGGGCAGGCTCATTGACAGATTCCCACCCTTCCTTTGATTGTCAAGGGGAGACTCAGTGTTGAGATTCACATTTCCAGCTGGGCGCAGTGCAGTGCTGCTCAGTGACTCTCAGCTGACCCAGGAGCTGGAACAGGGAGCTAGAAAACTTTATACACGTTGAACATACTCATCTGGCCCCTTCCCAGCTGTAAATATTCTTCCTCAGCTCTTACTTTGTAGTTTCCTATAGGTTGAGGGTCATGGTATAAAATAACTTCAGTTTTCTTGGAGTGAGGAGGATTGGTTATGAAAATAGGTCAGTTATGTTTTGGGATGCTTTGCTGGTTCCTGTGTGCTGCTGTGCCAGTAGAAGGCCGACACGTTTTGATTAGGGACCTGTGTGTAGCCCCCTGTGTATCTGCAGATGTGATGTGGTCATATGGAAGACTCTGTGTTTTCATGCTTTTCATAGTGAATTTCAAGCTAAAGGGAAATTGCATCCTGCATCACTTTTAACTGGATTTGGGCAGCATGTGCCCAGGCAGTGCCAGCACTGTTTGTGCCCAATATAAACATGAGGAATAAAAGGAAACGTTTTATAGTGAGGAGCTTGTAGGAAATCAATAAATTCCTGGAAGATTTGATTTGGGGAAGTAGGTGAGAACTGTAAGTCTGCAGCTTCATAAAAACTCAAGGATACCAAAAGCTGCTTTGGCAGTGTTTGGCAGAGCCCTGCACCCCCAAATTGCATCCCTCGGTCCCTTCCGATTTGTGCTGCTTTCATTTTCCCTCGTGCTAGGAAATGGCCTGAGGTCGTGCTGCGCTGGAGCTCTTCCAGGAGGCCCTCTCTGACCAAGAACAGGCACGTAGGTTTCTTCTGGCTTCTGGAGTCCATCGTGGTGTCAGTGAAACTAAAATGATGGTTGTGGTCCTCTTGAATGGGGAGACAGTCCCAGGAGGCATAGGGGAGGCTTGTGGTCCAGACAAAGTGAGAAGAATAAAACAAGCCTCTTGGAGCAGGCAAAATTGGGACTTTGTCTGAATTTCTCTCCCTGTTTTGGTTGATCTCCCAGCAGCTGTTTCCAGCTGCCCTCCGGATTGTGCCCCGTTGGGATAGCAGCGGTGACTCACTCGACTGGGATGGTTTCCACAGCGTGCGAGAGCCCGGCTTCCCAGGGAGCCACGGCACCAGGAAGGGGAAGGTTTCTGGTGCGTTTGATCCCTCGGTAAAGATTATGCTGCATCTGTTTAATTAGAGACTGCTGCTTTCTTTACTGGTGTACTAAATATAAATGGAGGAGCTGGTCTAATATACTCGAAGTTGCAAATGTCAGGAGTCAATAGCTTTATTTTCCTCTCACCAAATCTGATTTGTTTTTAAGCACTGCCACTAAATCTAATGATGCAGTAATTCCTGTTTGTTAAAAGGAATGAGAGATTCAGACTGAGAGGGACTTCATACTCCTCTTCCCCTTCTCTCTTATCCTACCTCTGTTTACAAAGGAAGAGCTACAGGTTTGCAGGTATCTGTACAGTATGATCTGAAGTGTCAAAAGGCTTGATCTAAATATGTCATGTACTAGGTTTATATTCAGCTAAAATATAGTTGTTAAGGTTTTCTCTCTGCACAGTTTTTGGCCCAGATTTGTACATTCCAAACATTACCTTTGTGACAGTCAGCCGAGTGCCAAAAAAAATTTTAAAAATACAAAAAATGCAGTGAAGATAAAGAAGCTGTTGCTGGAGCCCAGGCTTGCAGGGATTTACTGGGGGCTTAGTGTTCAGTTTGGGATTCTTTGTCTGCTGAACTACAGTTGAAGTCCTGGCAGGCCCCAGGGAAATCTGTAATGGGACAGACATCTGTGCTTAAGATGCTTTGCCCTGTTTGTCTGCCTGTGCAGGAAAAGAAGTTAGGTAGCAAATGAGATTTCCCGCCCCCGAGGCTCCTACTGAGCACAGTGGACCCCATCTATCTCCATCTGCTTAGCCATCCTTGTACAGTGCCACTGGACACGCTGGTTGCTCGAGCGTGTCGGCGAGCCGTGGCGCGGTGCCTGGGAAGTACAGCTCGCTGGGACGGGGCTGGTGCTGCCGTGTGAAGCGCTCAGCCCCGAATCGGTCGGTTGGAAGGGCCCCGAGATCCTGATGGTGCAGACTGACTCGGTGCTGTTACCAGCCGCCCAGTGTGCAGGGAGCCTCTGCGTCTTGCCGTCGGCTGCTCTAACCGCTGTTCATTCATGCCCTGGCTGGGTTGGCCTGCTTTTGTTCTGGCCGGTGGGATAACATGGGGTGCCCGCTCTTGGGGCAAAGCCGGCTGCTGGGCTGGAGGAGGAGGGAGTGTGCTCGTTATGTGCCGGAGGCATTTTTGCTGTGTTGCAGCATGTGCTGGCGGAGGCATACCTTAAAAATAGGAGCACCCAGAACACTGGGTTGGTCTGCCAGGTCTCTTCTGGCCTTGAGACTCAAGGTCTGGCAGAACAGTTTCAGCATTAAATGTGTTTTTGCAGAAAGAAGAGGAAAGAAACCCAGAGATACTTTCTGCCCTTCTTGAGGTTTTCCATTCCCAGTAGTGGCAAGAAGAAACTGGGTTTCTGGAGTGTGCTGAGTTGTAATCAGTGTGTGTTCTCAGTCTGGGTGGAGGGGACAGAGAATATCCTCAGTGTTTCTGTGTGCTCCTGGTCATCAGTAGACATTACTGACCAGCACAGAGGATTTTTTTCCAAAAGCTGTTTCCTCTGCTGCATGATGCAGTGTTGAGTCAGTAACCCTGTTGCTTTGAAGACTAACATTTTTCATATCCCCAACACTTTTTTATTGTCTTCCCTTATCCCTCTTTTTCCCCCCCAGCTTTTCCTATTTTTGATAGAGTAACGCTAGCCTTTCCCAGGGCAGAGCGGTGGGTGTGAGAGATAAGCCTCTGTCCTCTTCTGCTTTAAGCTTTGGGAGCCAGACTGATGGAGAGCACATGACCCTCCCGGTGGCTTTTCCTTCCTGGCGGGACACAGGGAGCTGTGTGCGAGGGGAACAAGCGGTGCTGTGTAGCCCACTGGTGGCAATGGCAGGCAGGGCTTGCCCAAAGCTTCCCCTGCCCTGCCAGCGTGGCACATTTGGGAAAGCCAGTGGCTTTCCCAGGCAGCACAGGGCTTGTCCACCCACATGGGGCTTGTGCCCCATCTTCCCATTTTGACCCTGGACGTAAGTGCGCGGGGTGGCGGAAGGAGATGCAAAAGCTGGCTTTGTCTTTCCTCAACGTGGTGTAAGTGAGTGGGGCGCCTGAATTATTCACTCCTCCTCGGCCCGCTGTTCCTATTGAATTCCCCATGTCGGGGCACCCTGCCAGCACCCGGTGATGAATTCGTTCCTGCGCCTGCCCCGGGGCACCCCGCGCCCTGTGCGTTCAGGGGAGCAGGGCTGAGGCGGGGGGGGGGGCTGCCTGTGTCAGGCTCAACCTGGAATTTTGTAGCTGCGGGTCGGTGAGACTGGTTTGCCCCACGGTCTTTCCATCCACAGCATAGCTGGGCACCAGCATCTGGTGCTCATTTCGCTGCTCAAAGTGGTTTTGGCAGGTTTGCCTGTGTTTATATCTGGCTCTGCCTTGCAGCCGTGCTGAAGTCTGCCCAGACTCCCGGGTCTTAATCTTTTTCTGCCGTCTCTCCGTACTGGTGTATTGTCCTATCTGTATTTTGTCTTTGTGGCATGGGTTTCCCTGCAAACCATGTCCTTACTTTTACACACAATTTGAGGTTCTCCCATTTTCCACATCCTGAGTTTTCAGGAGTGGTTGTGCTAAGAAGCAATCACGTTTCACATTTTCTGAGAGGAAATGTTTCCTTTATTGTTCTAATGGAAACCATTTCCCATTTGCCTATGATGTTAGTCTTACTCATCTGAATATTTTTTTTTTGTTTATGTTTAAAAGATCTCTACTGTTCACATTATCACAACTCAAAAACTACTGAAGGCATGTTTTGTGCTTTTGGAGATTATCACTTCTCTTTGCAAGAACTTCTGTATGTTTAGTACCATCTTCATTGTGTTGATCCTCTGCTTTGTTCCTCTCTATATTTTTTTTTTAAGCAATTACAGCAGGTGGCTGGTCCCTGGGGAAGGTTCCTTTTGACCAGAGCGCTCCCTGGTCTGGGTTGATGGGGTCGGATGGAGTTTCAGGTCCTCCTCCTAGCTGCACAGAGGAGTATTTTTTCACCTCTAATTGGATCATGTAAATCAACTCTTTCTTTGTCTCGTCCTCTTTGTCCAGAATCTCCTTCTGATGATTTTGATGAATAAATCAGCCTTGAATTGGATTGAATTTTAGTTTAGTAGTTATGTTGATATTTAAAAACTAGTGTATCTGACAGGCAAAATAGGGGGGATAATCGGAATTGTAACCAATAATTTCCCTCAAAAACTGATTTCTCTAGTAGAGGTGATATGTAAATGGTTGAGTACAGAGTGACAGAGGCTGGCTTTTTTTTTTTTTTTTTTTTTTTAATCCTGTGCTGTTACAGTCCTCTGGGATTTTAGTGTTTGATAAAGTGCTAAGGGCTCCCTAGGGTCTGACAGATGCTGGAGAAAACAGAGCTCTGTTCCAGAGAGAAACCCAGTCCTTTCATGCCAGTGCAAATGCTGGTTGCTGGAGGGGTGTACCTTTCTGCTGGTCAGTAGAAGGCTTTTCCTGCTG
>NW_010324300.1:20392-30054 GCF_000700745.2 Antrostomus carolinensis
CTGAACGTCTCCCCTCAGCCAAAGGCAAAGTCTTTCAGAGTCACTGCTTGTCTCCCCAGCCTCAGTTTGCAGCGTGTGGCAACCCAGTGGGAAGGACTTGCTGTCCTTCCTTTCCCCCCTTTGACTCTTATGCCTGGAGCAGTCGAGGATATCGTTACCTCTGAAGTAATGGCTGCAATATCACTTGCTGTGGCTTCTCTGCAGCAAGCAGCAGAAGAGGTGATTCAATGGAGAGAGAAGCAAAACAAACTCCAGGAAAGCCTAGATCATAGCATATGTCCATAAGCATTGACTGATTATTGAGTGAAAAAGGCTAGAAGAAAGGGAACAGAGGGTAAAGTCACCTGTTCTGTCCTTCATACAGGCAGGAGTGAAGGGAGGTGTAGTATCTCCCAACAGAGGAGAGGGGAATCACAGAATCACAGAATGTCAGGGATTGGAAGGGACCTCGAAAGATCATCCAGTCCAATCCCCCTGCCAGAGCAGGAACCTAAATGACATCACATAGAAAGGCATCCAGGCGGGTTTTGAATGTCTCCAGAGAAGGAGACTCCACAACCTCCCTGGGCAGCCTGTCCCAGTGCTCTGTCACCCTCACTGTAAAGAAGTTCCCTCTGAAATTTAAGCAGAACCTCCTGT
Organism: Antrostomus carolinensis; assembly: GCF_000700745.2. Lineage (NCBI taxonomy): Eukaryota > Metazoa > Chordata > Aves > Caprimulgiformes > Caprimulgidae > Antrostomus > Antrostomus carolinensis. The sequence goes on from NW_010324300.1 coordinate 21,032, forward strand.
GTTCCAGCTCACACCCATTGCCCCTTGTCCTATCATTGGGCATCACTGAGAAGAGCCTGGCTCCATTCTCATGACATTCACCCTTAACATATTTACAGACATTAATGAGGTCTCCCCTCAGTCTCCTCCAAGCTAAAGAGCCCCAGCTCCCTCAGCCTTTCCTCATAAGGGAGATGCCTGAAACAAGCAGCCTCCTATTGCTTTTAAAGTTGGATAAGTGGAAGGGACACAACAAGTTGCACAGGTGTGAAGCTGCATTGGTGTTCACTCAACAACCAGGAGGAAGTCTGGGGCTGCACTTCCCCATTAGCACACAGGGCTTGCAAATGTGTTTTTGCTATGGGCAAAAGCACTCAGCCCCTCCAGAAGTAAATACAAAAGCTGGTGGACTGGGACTCAAGAATGGTGAGGCCTATGTGTAGTCAGTGGGGAAGCTAAGCCTTGTTGCAATACCTGGCTTCAGGATGCAGGACAGAGCTGGAATTGCCATTGCCAGATTTTGAGGTCATACGCTTTTATATTATCTTTGTGCAAGAGAGATTTTATATTTTGGAGCTTCTCATTTATGCCCATTTTGGCTTTAGTAATGGCAGCAGGAGAAAGGGAAAACTTCTTCTTCCTTCCCTATTTTTTCTTCACCCAGCAGAATTGTGACTGTTTCCAGAAGGGAGCAGATTTCTGGGTTTTTTCCTTCCATCATCCTGATCCAGTTGAAGAGCAGTGGGGGAGAGAAGCAATCTCATTCAATTTGTGATTTGCATGTGTGCAACCCTTCTGTCCTGAATCTGTACAGTGCCTTTCTGTGCAGCTGATAACAGCCTTCCCATGCAGCAGCAGCAGCAGCATCTGTTGAAATTCCAACATATTTTAATTTATTTTTCTTTTTCTGCTGCTGCTTTAAAGCTGCAAGTAATCCTCCAGGCACCAGTGCTGTCTTTCAATAGACTGGCTGATGCAATGCTGTCTTCACATGGGATGGGATTTGGGAGGTTCAGTTTTTCACCCGGGAGGATTACAAGCTTCATTTTGACACAAACATTTATGCACTGCAGGTGGTAGTGTTGGTGCCTCAAGACTTGTTTTTTTGGCACTAGGAAGATGCACTGCAAATCCAGGAACTTTCCTAGGGCTTTCTTCCTTTCTGTGACAGTTTTAGTGCTGCAAAATCCCCACTGGTGTTGGTTGTTGCCTAGAAGGCTTAGGGGTCTGTTATGTTTCCATTTTGGTCAGGTTCATATAGAGATGTGTGTAACATCTCACAATGTATCGCACAAATGTATATTTCATATACATATACTTTCCTGTTCTCTTTAGGAAAAGCAATATATGCTTCTTCAAGATTAGTGGTGGGGTTTATTTGTGGTTGTTTGTTTGGTTTTTTAAAATAAAGATATATATATATATATAGAGAGAGAGAGATTTATTATTATTATTGTTATTATTATTTAGGTTTTGAAGTAAGCATGTGCCACTCCTGGAAAGTGATGAAGTTTGAGATATTCCTTGGATTCGAGTAGCATGTTTTGCAGTATGACCTGTGTAAATGTTCACCCTGAGATCTCTTTAGCCATTTGTATGGAGAACTGCAGTGGTTCAAGGCATGAAATCGTGTCAGCTCCAGTTTCTGTGTGATTTGGAGTTACCTAAAAGCTGGAGTCTTGTGCTGTCACCATACTGTAGTCTAGCTGAGAGGTAATGAAAGCATTAATTATTGAAGCCAGGTCATATTCCAAGCTGGAGTAGAGTCTCTCAGCTCTTGAATGTGTGCAGCTCTTGTTATTGAAGGCTGTCGCATCAGTCTGAGAAACAGGAACATTTATAAAATATGGATAGCTGTGATGACAGAGGATTCGTACTTCTAGCACGTTTAATAGCGAAGTCTTCTACATGCCTCATCCTACCATCAGCATCTTCCCCAGAAACAGTGTCAGCCAATACTTCTGCAGTTGGTCTTGTCAAATCCTTGGCATCTCTTTGTGACCACGGTGTATGGGCCTGTAGTGAAGAGCAGTGCTTTCTGTCTGAAAGCCGTGGAGATAACAAATCCAAAGCATTGAAAAGAGAAGGGATTTATGCGTGTTTTTTCAAATTCCATGGGGAAAAAAAAATATTAGCATCTGTTTTTGTAGGTCTTCCCCAATTACTGGTCTGAAAACTAGCTACCAAGTGTGGGTAGATTTCATTGATAAAAATGCTTTTTCCCTCCTGAATTCTCACAACTCTGTAAATAATTAACAGACCAAACATGACAGCTTGGTTTTGGATACTCATGGCTGCTATCTATATCGCATCCCTTTGCTCATGAAAACTCACTTAAGCAGCTCCAATCTTTAGTAGAGCAGCAGCAGAATTGAGTTGCTCCTTGCTTCTGAGGGATGAAGAAAGGAAAAAAGTATGAGCAAACATCACCTGTATCTAGTTAGGCCATACAGCATTGGAGATGTTTAGGCATGAGGAAGAGAAGCTGTAAAATGAGATCAGAAATAAGACTTGCTTCTGCTGTGTCAGATGACTGCTTGATGTTTCGTATGATCAGTTCTTCAAGGGAGTAAAAACTCTGAATCTTAAAGCAGTGTTAAAGATGCCTGTCTAAAAGGCTCTGAAATGCACAGAGGTCAAGGATTGGTAGTTTCTAAGAAGGGGGCTTGTCAGCAAAGCTCATGTTGCTGCTGTTTCATCATTGGTTTAAGCTGATCCAAGAGTATGCTTTCGTTGAAAGAGGAGCCCTGCCTTGTCCCTGACTCCGATCAGGTGGTCCTGCACCCTCCCATGTATAGGTGTTAGGGATTACGTGGCCTGTAGTGACCACGTTTGTTCATGAAGCTAATCCTTCCCCTTTTTGAGGGATTAGTTTCTAGGAGGATCAGCAAGCTGACCTGACTTGCCATGTTCTTCTGTGATCCCTACTGTGCATGCAAGAGATAAGGTAGGGATGCACACTTGGAGCAGGAAGAGAAAAAACAGGGTGAGTCTCTTTGTTGGTAGTGTGATTTTTTTTTTTCTGAGGTTGGCTTACTCTAACTGTAAAAACCATGTTCTTAGAAGGTTTATATGGCTGTGTAGCTCAAGGGAGATGTTTTAATGTCTTTATGCTTGGGCCAAGCAGTTGTTATGATATGAAGCGTGCAGAAGGAAGGTGCAAGTAGAACTGAATTTATAGGGCTGCAACTGTCTAGAGCTTTGAATAAAATGTTGGCTATATTTACAAAGAAACCTTGAGAAATAAAACAAAAAAGGCAAGTGGTGCTTTGGCATGGTCTGAAGCTTTGGCCCTCTCCTCTGCTCTTTGCCATGGTGTCTTCGATCTGCTCCAGTTCAGGGGTTTGCTATATTGCCAGTTTCTTTGTGCCTTATTTAAGATACTTGTGTGTTCGGTGGGAGGGTGGCTCCCTTTTTTGTTTCCTTCATCTGAATGTGTCGCATAGGAAGATACGTGATGCTGTAATTTCAGAAGCTGAGTGTTTTTAGATCTCTTCTGTTCTACATTTTGTCTGTAGGCTCAGGGAGGGAAATGTAACCTCTCAATGCAAAGAGGTCTCCAGGGATTGCACACGGAAGAGATTTTTAGACTAACCATGAAGGAAACAAGCTTTAGGTGAATGTGCTGTGACAATCCCTTCCCGTGCCTGCGCACTTATAAACCAAGCGGTAATTTCAATCGCATTCAAAAGTTGGTAGAATTGTAATGCTATTGCCTTCTTAAGAGCTTAATGAAGAATGCTGATGGGGTGGTGAGAGGGGAGAGATACAGACGAATGCCTGATGGAGGGCAGGGCGGTCAGAACTTGTGGATTGCACACTGGCTGTGGAGCAGGCAGACAGATCGGCCTGGCTGTGCTGTGGCATGTGCTCCCTTCTGCCCGGCGGGACATGGCAGGGGACATGGCGAGGGGCGCTGTGGTTATAGCTGCGGGGGGCAGGGGTGGGAAGCAGCCGGGGTACAAATCTGCAAGGAACTAGTTTCGGTTTGTTTATTACATTGTCTTGCAGTCGAGGAAGGGAGGGGGCTTTGTTGCTTTTGTGTGGTGCTGGCAGGAATGTGCAGTCTGGGGGGTTTGAGGCCTCCTGGAGTGGGGTGACTTCAGACTATCCCTAAAGACAATAGAGTGGAGCTGAGGCTCTGTAAGGAGGTTGTCTGGTGTTTCTGAGGACTTTCTGGGCTTTAACTAAACCTAAAGCTGGTAAGAAGGGAGAGATGCATCGCAGGCTTGTGGAATGCTGCGCGTAAAAACTGTGTCTGGCTCCTGCCTGTTCGGCAGACCCAGGTCTTGCAGCCTTCTGTGTGTCTGGGGTGCAGCAGCTTGGTGCTCTAATGCTGCAGTCACTGCAAAGATCTCTAGCACCTGTCTTGACTTCTCAGAGGCCAAATTTGTTCCTATGACCTCTTGCTGTTTAATTGCAATCTTATTTTTGTGGTTGACAGCCGTATTTAAACATGGGATGTACAATAGTAGAAAACTATCCAATGCCTGAGTCTGCTGGCAGTCTCTTACTTCATTTTTCCATTAATACATAAAGTTCTTGGCCCTTCTGGGTAGAACACAGGCAGCAGCAGCAGCAGCTTTTCCCTTATAAGCAGGAATAGCACTCCTATCTGGGCCAAAATGAAGAATTCAGACCACTTAGAGATAGATACCTCGCTGGGTAATTTTGCTCTCCGCAGTAACATAGTCTGTCTTAGAAATGCCTTCAGCGTGACTTGCCTTGCTTCTGTGCAATGAAATGGAAACAGTAACTTACTGTAAATGCCTTGTTTTGTCCCCATAGTTGGGCTGGGTGGTGTTTTGTTTTGAATCTTCCTCTCTTTGCAGAGCACTCTCCCGACTTTGGATGCAGCCTTCCAAATGAAGGGCAGGTCTTTCTTCCTTTCTGTTAAAATTTCAAAACAAATCACGTACTTAAACTCCTCTGAAAACTATTACAGAGAGGAGGTGTTCCTCCTTTGGGAGGGAGGAAGATTCTTTGATTAGTGCTCCCTTCCTCCCTGTTTTAACTCCTTTCTAATTATGGCCATTGCCTGCACAAGGGTGCTTGATTTCTCCAGCATAAGTTGTTTGGATAGGTTGGGGCATCAGCTGTAGCCTGCCAAACTGGGCAGTTTGTCTAGGGTGGGTATTTCTGGTAGCTTAGGCAGAATTTCTCTCTTTTCATATACTCAGTAGAGAGATGTGACCACAGCTGCCATGCTGGCATCTCAGGGCAATCGTGTTTAACAATAGTTAATTTTGCAGGAGCAGCGAGGAGGTTTGTATAACAGAAGTGGATTCCAAGGAGTTCTTGGTTAATGGTTGAGAAAACCTGTTTTTTTAAGACTTTTTATTTTTATGAATTGCACTCTGGTTATAGAGGGCCTTGGCATGTGGCCCCATCCCATCCAGACTGTCTGTGGCCCATAAAGACATGACACAGTTACAGGATGGATGTAAGAAGAAAGCAAAGGTGTGTTTTCTGTAGTGGAATGGCATTGTGCTATAGCAGGAATCAGTTATGTTACTTTTCATATGTAATTGCTTAATTGGAATGTTGAAAGGTTAGCTTTGATTTTGTTTTGATATGTTTCTGCATTTTTGTAGGCAAGTGTGTAGCACTTGGTTGTCTAATTAGAAGAAAAACCCTGAAAAATACTGATGTGTGTGGGAGAGATGAATAAAGGTAAAGGCAGGGAGGGAAGGGTAAAAACCCTGCAGGCTTTACTTCCCTGGGGAGATAGCAACCCTTGCAAGGGAAATACCTCTCTAATAAACTGTTACATGGATTTATTCTGGTAATATTCGACAGTCGTGACCTCTCCTTTTCTCTTAAAGTGAATGGCATTTTGGAGACAGACACTCTCTTTGTCTCCAGAACTTGTGCTGAGGCATTAATGGGCTGTCCCAGTCCTTATCGGAAGGAGCCCTTCAAGGGCTGGAAGTGGCTGGATCAGTCTCTGTCGCTCTTCTGATTCTTGGTACCCAAGGCAGCAGGGGAGCATCACCATGATGATGCACTTCACATCGTGGTCTTTCCATCCTCTTAAGAATGGAATTGAATCTCTGGCACGTGTCTGGAGTATTTGTCTCTGCTGAGTGGATTCTCTTGCATCTGTGCGCTGATTTTTTTGGCACAGAAATGAGAGCCTCCAAGGCACCCAGAATTCAGAGTGAGCCCTCAACATGCAAGTCTCCCATTTGGGGATACTCTAGCTGCAGCTGGACTTGCTGTCCATGCTTTCCCCATGTTGGTCTTACTAGGTATGAATAGTGACTTGGGTGCTCTTTTACCAGCACTGCTTCTGAAGCAGCATGCTGCTCAGGAGGTGGAGGGGTTTGTCTTTCTCTGTCCCTTGTGCTGCCACTTTGGGATGCCCCTCGTGAGCAGAGGGGGCTGCTGTGCCGCAGCACTTGGGGGGCTTCATTCCCTTCTATAGATGCCCTTTTGTTCCTCGAGGTTGCAGGGAGAGGAGCTTTCCAGGAGGGGGATGACGAGGCCAGGCTTAATGGTCTTAAGAGTGGATTTATTTTTTTTTTTATTTTGGGAGGGAAGGCCTGGGAGTTGTTTCTCTCTAACTGTTTCCAGATGGTGCTGCTGGAACACAAAGATTTCTAGTGTGTTTGGGATGGCGGTGGCCAGGACCCCCAGCCCCCCCGGCACTTCCTGTGCAGCTCCACAATCCTGCGGGCTTAATGAGAACCAGCCGTGGCTGCTGAGGCACCCCTGAAGCTTGCCTTTTCTTTACCCTGCACCCCAAGCCCTGTGCTGCCTCCCTCCTCCAGGCTTTTTAACCCTTTGCCGTGACAGCTCCTGCCCTCAGCCTTGCTGGCCTTGCTTCTCTCCTTTGTCCGGGGCCAGCAGGCTGACTGCGGGCATTTGTGGTGCCCCGGAGATGAAACTGCATTTGGCTAGACTGCTCAAAGAAATGATGTCTTTGGGGAAAGGGAAGCTGGTTGGTAATGCGAACCTGGGAAAATAATTTCTGTGACTATCTAGGACAGCTTATGCAATCAGGCCAGCATGTCCAGGGCACAGAAAATTTCTCTCGATCCTATTTGCCTGGAGCACTTGGTATACAGCATGATTTCGGCTGAATCATGTGCTCTTGTGCCTCTATCTCTTTTTTGTGCTAATCTCCCTAAAAGCAAGGCAGGTTTAATTTTATATCACAGCCTTTTCACACCCAACCAACAAATTAATTTCAGCCTTCTCTTCTGTAGGTAATATAAGAACTATAATTTTGTTCTGGAAAGTAGGAGTACTCTTCTTTCCTTTTAGCCTTTGGGCAACAGATTCTAAATATCTGCAAAATCAGCCAAGAAGCTTTTGATCAACTGACTTCCCTTCTCGATCTGAGGTCTATCATCTCCCTTGTCTTGTTCTCTCCCATAGTCACCATCCTCTTTGTTGAGAAAGCAAAAGCATTGAAGCCATCTACTAAGGCAAAACTCTGTATTCCTCTTCACCTTGTGAAAACTTGTAGCCATCGTGTTTGAGCAAGCTGGATTTTCATGCTGTGAGCACATTGCCCTGTGATGAGTGGCTTAGCATGAATTAAGTGTGAAATGCTTCCTCAGCCCCATGGAATGAACAATTACAGCATCCAAAGATACCTCCAGTGCTGGATGTTAAAGCCTTGTGAGCCCTATCCTGTTCCTGTTGAGTAAGAATGGAAGTGAAGATGAGCTGCCATTTTAAAATGCTTCTGCCTGCTAAAAGAGGAGGGAAATCAATATTCTGTGCTATTGACTTCTGTGCATGCAGAGTGTCCTTGCATTTGCTGGATCACAGACGTCACACTGTGCACAGTATTCCCACGGGCTTTAACTTGCACTGGATCTATTGTTGCCAGCGTAGGTCATGGACCAGCAGAGGCAAGCTGTATTTCCCTTATGCCCGGAGTGGTATGAGGATGGTGCCGTATATAATAATAATAATAATAATAAAAAAGAAGTATGTTTTGCACATTTAAATAACATGAAATTAATGAAATTTCATCTCTCTGAGAAGCTGAAAACACCTCTTGGCTGATCTGGGAAATGAAAAACCCAGTTGGTGGAAAACTGTTTCTGACCTGCAGAAAGCTACTTTCATTGGGTTTTTTTTTTGTTTGTTTGTTTTGTTTTTTAAAAGGTTAAAAAAAAAAGCCAAGGAAGAATCTGCATAGTTGTAAAGAATTTCTGTAAAATGCTTCAATTTTAACTCTTTCACTTTAGCTGTGGAAGTGCTTTCTGTGTATGAAAACCTCCCTTCTCTCTGCAAATTTAGACATTTGTATTGTAACTTCATATGGATGCTGTCAGCTTAAAACCCGAGTGTGCATTTGTAAACTTGTTGCGTACTGAATTTTTTAACAGAGCTGGAAGTTTAAATACCATCTTTCTGTGTAGTTTGGTCAGATGTATTTGTGTGTATTCTATTCTTCAGCTTCTGCTATACCAACTGGTTGTTGTTCCTGTAGTATATATAGGGTTTCTCGGAACAGAAATGCCAGGAAGTTGAAGCTAAGAAAATATGTATTTCAAATACAGACAACGGCACCGACACGTTTGGGTAGTTTCACTGGGTTCTGTTCGACAGGGACGCAGCCTCCCCCGAAGTTGCCCTGTTCTGTCTCGCTGGCCACCTCGTGGGCTTGCCTGGCTAATTGATCCAAACTATTCAAACTCTGGTCGGGGCAGAAGACTATTTTTATTATTCTGACATCACCTTCCTTTCTCATCTGCACTGTGTCACTGGGCTTCCCGCCCGGGGAGCCTCTGGCTCCTGCCCCTTAAGGATGGCTGACAGGAGGGCCTGCAAGCCCTGCGGCCGGTCACAGGCTGCCTGGGGCTGCAGGGTACCATGTCCCCCTACAGAGGCGGGTGTTGGGCTTTGGAGAGCCATGGGCTAGCAGAGCCTTGGGGCTGGTGTGGGCTCCTGCTCTGGGGACTCCCTTGTGCTGGGGGGCTGGGGTGGGTGAGAGGACAGAGGTGGGGAGCCCTGGTGGCCGCCCCCCAGAGATCCAGGGCCCTGTGAGGAGGCCGTACGCCCGGCACAGGAGCTCTCCCCTC
>NW_010324300.1:30268-43600 GCF_000700745.2 Antrostomus carolinensis
TACTGGCATCAGGCCTCCCATGGCTGGAGCATCTTGCTGGTGGTGGCACCTCTGTTTTTCCATCCCTCAGGAAGTGGTCTTGGTAATTTGGGTGGCCATGGGAAGCCAGGGCCCTGCCAGGCAGCATGCATCTTCCCTGCCATCAAGGACAGTGTCACGCCGCGTACTTGGTGTGGTGCCTATCAAAATCTTAGGCTTTTAGTCCCTAAATACACTTAAAAAAGGATGGCTAAGGAGTGAAATATAAATCCTGTTACTGTGGTCCCTGTGAGCACAGGTTGTTGATGTCAGGATGCTTAACAAGGAGGCAAATAAATGGAAGTCCTTTGCTAGATAATGTCTGTGTGACTGGAAACTAGCCAAAGCCAAGAAGCAAGTTTAATTGAAAGTGAAGACAGCTGAAGGGAAGCGTCCCACAGTATAGATTCAGTTATTGGAACTGCAGAGTGATTAGGGAGAACTATGTATCAAATTAGGGTAAGTATCAAGGGACAAGTGACATTAAGATCCATTTAAAAACTGCTTTAGTTCTGTTTTTCATTAATAATCGGTAATTCAGCCTTAGATGCTGCTTTTCCCATTAATTTTATCCACAGACAGTTTGGGGTAGGCAGATGGCACACACAATTGAAAAGGCAAACTGAATGCATCAGATACACTTGGACAAAGAAATGGATATTTCCTTTTTGTTTACATGCAATAATTTGTGCGAATAAGGGTCGAATGAAGAATTACTTGTTTTCTTGGTAGCTGATAATATGGTAGAGACATTTACAGTTTTACTAGTGCTCTGCCACAGTTAAAAGTACTAAAAAGCCTTTTTCAAGACCCCTTCCTTCCCCAGCACAGGATTTCTGTCTTTTCTGCTATGTAACAAGTCAAGCAAAAAGATGGTGAAACTACTGGGCTGTGGTGAACAGTGCTGGGATTTCTGTCTGGCTCGTGAGCTTTTCTTTTTTGTAACTGTCACTTTCAGATTAATAGCTTAGTTGCCAGTGGTTTTGGCCTTTTTCTTTTTTTTTTTTTGGTAAACATCTTACTCTCTGTGTTCTAGAAAAGTGGCTTCTGTTTGTCTAGCACAAGTCTCTGATAAAACGTGTAGCTTGTGCTGTCTCACTACTTCAAAATCCCACTTTGCTTTTGGGAGGAACAAGTAATTTTTGTTGCCTTTATTTCATTGTTCTGTGTAGTCCAGGGGTTTCTGGCTTTCCAGAGCTGGGGCTCTCCCTTTCTACTTCTGTCCAAGCCACCAGGCTGCTGTGCCACGAGTAACTCTTGGGGGCAGCTGGAGAAGAGGCAGTTATGAGCTGTTCTCGTGTTGGTTTTGCTGCTGTTGCTCAGAACCCAGGAGGCAGTTGTGAAACTCGAAAGAATTGCATTAACTTCATTCCACTTTTTCCAGCATCATGAGGAAGGCAGGCACACCACAGATCCAGGGAAGAGATTGCTTGGCTGTCTTTCTGAGGTTACCTTTGCAACTGAAAGGACTTGACGCTTCAGATTGAAGCTAAAAAAATTGATTCTCCGGCTGGAGAAATGTGGATGAACTCACTAAGCTAACAGTTCCTACCAGCAGAGTTTTAATTTGTAGGCTTTAGGTTTAGTTTGGCTGCCAAGAAACAATTGCTAATCAGGCCTCACTGGTCATTGCATCTGGCAAAATGGTGAGCCCATGATGTAAAATTAATTTGTTCTGGGGTCAAATTAGGTCAAAGAGAATTATTGCCTCTTTAAGCTAAAATTTAGTTTTGTTTTTAAGAAAAGGGTGAGAGGACTTTTGGACCTTCCATTATATGTTACAGCTGTGACCTTTCTTCTGTAGGACTGACTCTGCTCCAGTCCTCTGTGGCCTTTCATAAGTTAATAGCACCTGCAGAGCTGATCACTTCTTACTGGTGTCCTGCTTTATTGACAATTCCTTGTATTTTCAAGATGTGTCTAATTCGGCAACTTTTAAAATTGAGCAGTATCAAAAAGCCCAATGACCCCAAGGCCTCGCTGTTCTGCTAGCACAGGAGCATCTCCTTTGCTCTTCGGTCACCTGCAACTGACTGTACTGTTTTACCTTGTGACCCGAGATGGTACCTGTGCCTTGCAGTTTGTGACAGACCTTGCTATCGCAAATGCCAATGGAAAAGAACTTGGTTAGTAAGGCTGGGAAATCAAAGAAGGGGGGAAATTTGAAGCACAGAGGTGGAGTTAAAGGCTTAGTAGATTTGACTGAGTTGGGACTTTTCATCCTGTTCAATCCAGTCGGCCGGCACAGAGACTGTTACTGGGGAACAGCCACAATGGTGACACATCCTTCAGAAGTGTGGAAGCCCATGCATGTGATTCTCAATATGGTTTGAATAAAATCACAATACATGTTGCAGAAAGCTGATGTACTGTATTAGCTTCTAGTTTTTTTTCTCCTCACTCTAAAGTGAATCACAAGTACCCGAGAAATGCATTTCAGTGGTAAACAAAGTAATGAAACATGCCAGTGGCAGTTTGATTTGATTTTGCAGGCTAGCGCTGCCTAACTCAATTTCTTTACCAATGTCTGTTTGCATGTTGGTATCGAAAGAGAAATGTAATTGGCAGGAGGGAACCGTGAGAGAGATGGAGTTATCTGAGGATTCCCTCTCCCACTGAGCTGCTGCCAGAAGGTAGGGACCCTCAGTGTCTGTGGGCAGGGTATTTATCTGTGTCAAACCTTCCCCCTCTCTCTTTTCACTTCCATTTTGTGAAAGTAGTTTTGTGCATGTGCAGGCAGAGAAGATTGAGCTGTATCCCTTGCCTCTGCTGCCTTGGATCGCCTGCTAACTAACAGGGGTTTTCTGTCTGGACTTGCTGGACTGTCCTGTTCCAGTTGCAGGAGTTTAACGCTTTCACTTCTTGCTCTGTTTAGTTTTCAACAAAAGCAAACTCCGTATGGAATAATCATGCAGCAGGCCCTGGATTCACCATTAGTGACCTGTAAAATTGGCAGCGCTGGAGATTATTGGCGGGAGACGGTTTCCCCAGGCGCTTCCTGCCTTCTCTTGGAGAGTTAAGTTCAATTAGAGCAATGATACGCACAGCGGGGATTTTGCAGAGTTCAGTACTTGGTGGTGGCATTGCTGTATGAAAGGCAGAGATATCTTTGGCCTTTTCGTGACCTTAATGCTCCATCTGGTACCCTCTTTCTAACCTCTACTTTCTACAAACTCTTGCTTTCCTAATGTAACCTTCTTTCACCTCTTTTACCTGCTGATGCAATCATATCCCTCAAACATTTTTAGCCTTCATTTTGTGGTGTTTGTCTTCCAAAAAACAAAGTGGAGATTGTTGGCTTTGGGTTGTTTTTTCTTTTTTTTATTCCATTCACTTGATTTTTCTTGTTTTTTTCTGACCTCTCACGTACTGTGGACTGCCCTCAGATCTCTGTAATAATCTTTTTCTCCACACTCTCACGATTTGCTTCTACTTATGAAACCATTCTATTTCTAGAGGTGGTTTCTGGTCATCCAGGTCCTTTGATCTCAGGAAATCACACAAAGTTCAGTTTTGTCTCTTTTCTGACACAGTCTCATGGTGACAGTCACAGTTGTTAGACCATGATGTGAAGATCATCATCCTCAAAATAATTATTTCTTTTTCCTTTCTTCATTATAACTGTCTGCTTGTATTCACTGCCCATATCTTTCGTGTCTGCAGTGGTAACTTCTCAGTTCATTCCTTATTCTCTTTGTGGAAATCTTCCTGGTTCCCACAGTGCTGAGAGAGGCTGGCACACGAGTATGTTAAAGGAACTGACCTCGAGAGCGTGTGTACAAGTACCTGGAATGGTCTTTCAGGAGAAGACTGTATCTCTTGACACAAGGTGGACGTTTATGACACTTATCTAAGCTGGTAAACTGTAGTGTATGGGAGAAACAACAATCACAGTGCTTTCTTAGAATATGTAGTTATGTTGGGGGAGAAAAGTACTAGCCATGCATTTTCATCACGATGTTGCTGGTGTCTTAATTAAGTTCACAGTTAAAACCCAAAAGCTTGGTGAGACTGTGGTACTGTAGCTGTCAGTCTCCACTTGCTTCTTCCAACTTCTATGACTTTCCTTCTGTTTCTGTGTTATTTGCGGAGTTTTGTGTGTTACCTGCTTGCTGCCTATTAGTATTTGAGAAGAATGCACTCAGAGGGTGGTCAACCTAATTAATTACTGTTAATCCCCAAAACTGGCTGCCAGAAGTTTTGTTGTCCTTGAAGCTCTCATACTGTGTGCGTTCCTGTAGCTTTAGTATGAGAGCCTGAGGAGAGGCTGGATGTTTCCTGGCAAGTTTCCACGGAGAATCCCCTGGGCAGATTTGAGGTAAAGAGGAAGAGAGGGAGGACGAATATGAACTTAAAATAACATTGCTAGTCCCTGTATTGAATTACTAGCACCTTGCTTTTTAGCAGAGGTTGTGTTGAAGCGGTATTCTTGAGTAAACTGTGAAACTCTGCCAGCAGCCACATACGCTGTGTAGGGCAGAAGACCTCTCTGGTAGGAGCTGGCCCGTTTAACCCAAATATCCCAGCACAAAACCCAAAACATCTCAACAAAAACTCTTCATAAGGCCTGAAGCTGACTGAGACGTTTGGTCACCGTTAGCTGCAGGCCCAGAATATCTTTGCTTTTGACAATTTGCTGTGTTGTGTCAGGGTCTCCCCCTTGGGCCTCTCTTTCCCCTCCCCATCCCCAAGAGCTGCTGGAGAAAGTGCAGGCTGTAAGGAGCTCCTCCTTGTAAGCCATAACAAGAGACAGGAACAGATTTTAAATCTGATTGCTGAGGGCAGCTGCCTCCTTTCCTCCTGCTAGCATTCTGCTGGGAGTTGCTTGTGATGCGCAGGGACACCAGGGTAGAATTGAAACAGGCTTTGTCTAGTCTATAGTGCATCTTCTGCCTAGGGAGGAAGGTGTGTGTGCAGGGCATGTGTGAATGCCCTCTCCCCGTTTTGAATAGCAGGTGTTGGAGGGAGAGTAACAGAAAATAAAAGACAGAAATAAACATTTTGGAAGTATTGTGAAATATATTTTTTTTAATCCCCATTGCACTGTTAAAACAGAGACAAGTCTGGGAGTTTAATGGAGAAATTCCAGGTGTGTTGGAGGTTCACATATTCCTGCAGAGCAAACTGATGGAGCTGCCAATAACAGAAGATGTGTAGGCTCAGAGTTCCTTCTGGGGTGAAGGAAGAAAGTCTAGAGTGTTGATTTCCCATTGGGAGTGTCTGGGGTATTGTTCAGGCTTACTGGGGTGATTGAAGTTGCACTGAATGCTTTTTTAAGTTGATGTTAAACCATTAGTATAGTTCTGAAAAGGAGAAAATTGTCACTTTTATGGCTAAAGTTTAGGGAAGCATTTCTTCAAGACTAGGCAAGTTGGGCAGCAGCTTCTGTAATTTTATGTTCTGTTTAGTTCAGTTTTCATGATGATAAATGAAATTTGCATATAAAAATTGTTTGGAAAATTACAAAAATTATACACAACTGAAATTTAGGGGGTAAGGTAGGATTAGTTTATGCTTATTTTATGGCTTTGATTTTTTTGTTTGTTTTCCTTCTGCACAATTTGGTGTATGCAGTTCAAAATGGATCTTAGGTGTATTGGCTTACATGGAAAATAGGAAGTTAGCAAAATACTTTAATCTTGACTCATTCTTCCCCCATTTCATGCAGGTTCTCATTTTTGACTGAGTGAAGACAGATGTATAATTCCTTGGTTTCTATTCCTTGCCATCACTACATTCACTCTTTGTGTTCTTGTCTTGCAGAACGAGCCTCTGACTTCAGGTTATCATGGATACCCAGCAAGAGACAATCAAGTAAGAGTCCGACTTGCAGTCAGTGTGTGTGCATGTGTTTCCGTGCGCTTATGGGTGTTTTGTCCGACGGCGTCCTGGCTGTCTTGTTATGAAGTGGAAATTGTTTTGCTCCATTGTGGAATGCTTGTAGAGGTGTATGTGGTAAATTGAATGCTTTTTATGGCCTCCAGCAGTGTGTGGCGATGTGCCTGGTAAGGGGTTAAACACGATCCATGTTACCAATGGCTCGGGAAATTCTCCGTTCTTTAAAACATTGTAACTCGAAATTCCTGTCCTAAGCTCCCACTGTATCTCCTCAGCGTTAATGAATGTAGATGTTCAGTGCCAGTGCACGCTTGGCCCTGTTTTATACTTATTGCTGTAATTCTAGCATCTGGGGAGCAAATCAACACTGAGTTTTTGTGAGAGTCGGTTTTGCTGGTAGAGTGGAGAATGACACGTCCCGTTGGGTTATTTGTAGTATCTGTGAACTTGTCTAAGCCTTCCTTTCAAGTCCTGCAGGGCCCCTGCCCCTTGCTCTTATTTAGGATGTTCTTCTTCTACAGCAGTAAAAATTACACTGTTCAGTGCATCACGTCTGTAAGCGTTCTCTTGCCTCCTAGCAGAAGACAGAGAAATCCCAGCTGATGAATTTGCGCGGCAGAAGGAGGAGATGCTTTGGAACAAATGAAATTTAATGGGTTGTAAGATACAAGCATCACACATTAAATCTCCCTTCTTAGAATGAAGGTTTTTTTCAGTGTTCTGCTGTGCTACTGCAAAGCAGAGTATGAACCAGTGTAACAAGAAATTAATATGCATGGAAAATCAATAATGCAGCACGTTTCAGTAATGAGCAAATAACAAAAATAAAATTCTTTAATACTTTCAGGTGCTGCTATATAAAGAAAGGGATTTTATTCATATCTTGATGAGGCCTGGGTATGTGTAGCAGCTTAACAGGAGACGTTTTTATGAAGGAAGTGCAACACAGTGCAACCTCAGCACTTGAAGAGCTTGAATCTTTGGTGCTTGTAATGTGTGTATAAATTTCCAAATAGGAGGAAATTATTCAGAATGTCTACTGGGATATATTAAACTGTTAACCAGCACAAATAAATATTACGTGCTGGGATGCTGTGGGAGTTGTGTTCCTGCTCTCTCTGGACTACGTAGGGTGTGCTAGGTGGAGAGGCAGAGCCAGTCCCTGATCCTTAAAGCGGTTCCTATCTGCTTTCAGCGTTTCCGTTCTGGTGGCAGCCTCTTGCAGCCTGTTTTGCAGTTCTCTATACCCATTTGGGGGTGTTTTAGGGTGGTCTTGATGTTTCATTTTGGTGGGTGACTACCAGCATGTCCTGCTTCACAGGTTTCTTCTTTCTCATCCTTTAATAACTCGGATTTGAAAGTCTAGATTGGCTGTCGCTGGCAGGTCACCAGGTCAGTGGAGATGGGCATGGAAAGCTGTACAGCAGCCAGGGCATGAAATAAGAATTACAGCCTGTGCAGCCCTGGAGGCCTCTGTATGGGTGAGCACAGGAAGTAATGTATATTAACCATTGTGCATATGTATTTCAGATGGCAAATTGCTTTATGGAGATTTCTTAGTGGACAAACAGCTTCAGTTTAACTTGGGTGTTTTCATTTTAGCAAATACTTGTAAAAATATTTTTTGGCTTTTTTTTTTTCCCCCTGCTCTTGGTAACATGTTGATCTGTGGTAAATGTTTGTCCTTCTTTCTTACCTTTGGCCCTGAAGCAGCTTAAATTCAGCCCTGGTTTTCACTAATGAGGTTTCAAGGCTTTTAGCTAATCTGATTGGGAGTCTCTAACATGATAGCAGCAGAGAAAGAAGTTGTCTGTTGCCACAGTGGGGCTGGTGTGGGAGAGACGGCAATGGCTGATCCATCACCTGCCTTTCTGCACTGGGGAAGGAGGAAGGAAGTGGTGCGGGAACATCTGTAGTGATCCTGACCCTATAACAAAGTAATTATGAGATTTAGGAGCAATTGTGTCAGATTTCCTCAGATTAGGAGCTGGATTTGAGCTAGTGAGTGTAAGTCTCTCTATCTTGCTCTTTCCCATTGCAGCTGTTTATTGTAAATACTCCTACTGTGCTTTTTACGACAACATTTTTCTTAGCAGAAGTAGCAAAGCAGAGCTTTACTTTCAAGGCATCTTGTCCTGTGACCAGAGTAGTCCTGCTAGAAATTCTGTGGATATAACTTGCCCTTTCTTTCACTTTACGTAGCATCCTGCTCCTTCACTTGTTTGTATGTCCTTTTTGCGCCTTCAAGCTCTAAGTGCCGTTAATTGCTGGCTGCAAACCTTTCACTGTGCTGTTTTTACACCCTCTAGTGGTTAAATCATACACAGATGTTCCAGATTATGGGAGTTTTATTTCCTGCCAGTCAAAATACATGATTGGTTTGAGTCTTCACTTTGGCCACTTGGGAATGCTTAGGTCTACAGTACAAAGTTTATTTTGTATCCTTTCTTAAATATTTAAGCATTCTGGTCATCATCAGGCATGGGCAGCAGCACTGGGGCAAATGAGATGAGTTCTCACTGAGGCTGTGTTCCTCTTAATTGTGGTGGTGTGTGATTGCTTTATGATAACCCAGAGCTGTGGATTGTTGTGCACCCACCCTGTACCTCACCAGCCCTGCCAGAGTGTTGGTTTACTGGACTTTTTGTGAGGATAGGGCCTGGGGAGCACATGTGTTAAGTGATTACATTGTAGGCTTGCCTAAAAAGAGAAAGCTTTCTGTTGCTGAATGTTGCGCTCCTGACACTATGTTACAGCTGGGTAAGGATCTGGGGAGCTCTCTGGGACTGTTCTGAAGGATTCAAGGTTTGTTGTGTGGATGTCTAATGCACACAGAGGAATGGCGGGATGCCTTCCTTTTCCCCAGAGCTAGGCTGATGGCGGGAACAAAGCCCTCAGTAAAGGGAAGATATGAGCAGTGTTAGCGTAACATTGTTAACCGAGATGAGGACCAAGTCTTTTGGTGAGGAAAGCTTATTCTCTGGGGTCTGTTCAGTTCTTTATCCTTCTGTTGGGCCTGCCAACAAAATGGTGTTTCTTTTTTTCTGTAACACGAGCGCCTGCCTAAAATGCAGTGAACCAAGACTTCCTTGCTTCGTTTCCCAAGCTGTGACAAACAGCTCTGAGGTTCTGTGAGTACGTTTCAACATGGAAAATGACTGGTACAGCTATACTGATGTAACTTTTACATATAGACAAACTCATCAAGAATACTCTGCTTCCAGAAAGCTATTCCATGCTAACAGCACCAACTCATTTTGTATATAGTCAAGGTTTATGTCGTACTGCTCTAGTGCTTTTCACGTCCAAATGTACTAGACATGATAATCTGAAATTTGTTTGAGTGCTGAATACTGGTACTTCTGTGGCAGAATTTGACAGCTGCACAGAATAATTTTATTCCCCAACAGGAAGCAGAATGAGCAAGAACACCTTGTTTAGCTGCCAATGAAGGGACAAGAGGAGGAGAGAGAGTTTATGGAAGCGGGAGGTAATTGCATACACCAGAACTGGGTCGGGGTGTTACAGCTATTACACCTCTTCTGTTACGGAAAGTGATCTTCAGCTATCACAAGGGGTTAGGATGTTGATTTGAAGCCTCTTTTACTTGCAGGAGTACAGTTCTTAAATCGAATCGGGCCATTGGCTTGGTGCTAACGTGGAAGAAGCATTGTTACCTATAACAAGGGACGCTTCCTTCAACAGCCTAATTTTGGTGGCTGGTTTTCCATCTGAGCACTCACCAGGCCTGACCTGTTGTTCTCGTATATGTAGATGAGACTGCAGCCCAAGGTAGCGTGGGTGCCCATGGCAACTGCTAGGAACAACTTCATCACTCTCCTCTCGGTTTGAGTTCAAGCTTAAGGTGAAATGCTGTTAAAGCCTCTGCAATCAGCAGTGTGTTCCCCTGGGTCTTTACTCACTTGCTGCTTTGGAGAATCTGTTGGGGCCTGGGAGGCAGCAGGCAGCTGTGGGTGCTCCCCTCCCTGGGGCCACAAGCTGGGCTGGGTGAAGGGCTGCAGTGGCAGTCTGTGAGAACAGGAAGCCTCCCCTGTTAGTTTTCTTTGTGCAGTCGTCCCCCCAGTGTGGGGAGCTCTGCAAGGAAGCCCTTCATCCTGAGATGTGAAGGGTGTGTGTGAGCTCCCATGGGGAGACAGCAGATCACCAGGCTTCCTGTTGGAGCTGGCTGCACAGAGGCACCGCTGCTCCCGGTGGTGGTCTCTCTGCAGCAAGCAGCGGGGATCTCGGCAGAGCGTTCAGAGGCGGAAACCTCTGTCCTCTGTCTGTGTGGTCTGAGGCTCCTTCACCTATCTTCCTCTTCTCCATCATGTGGATGAAGCGTGAATGTGGAGATATGGCCACAACTTGATTAGCAGCCGAGTGGTTCAGTATGGATTAGGATATCCACAAAAATCTCTTAGTTTAGTATTAACAGACTGAGATGCTCTTGTCATAAAACAAATGAAAAGTGACCTTCTGGAGGAAAATGCTCTGGACACTTGTTTGTTTTTATTTGTACCATGATAGCACCAGCCACAGTCTCTCCAGTGCCCTACTTTGTTGGTCTCGGAACAAAGGCTCTCTGTCTCAAGAGTTTAAAACTGTAAGTAGTGTTCCTGAAAAGCATTTTGGCTTTTAATTTGTTTTCCTGCTTGTAACTGACTATGAAAATAAACCCTCTAGTGTAATGTGCTAACTGGCTCGGTAACTGGTGAGATTGTGGCAGTGGAAGTGTTAAGTTATTCAGGAGCTAGAAAGAAGGGTTGTTTGTGGGTTTTTGGTTTGTTTGTTGCTTACACTTTTGGTTTGAATAGAGTGTGTTTAATACAAATGCTTAAACTGAGGGATAGAGGGAGGTTCTATAAAGGCTTTAAATGAAGTTTTAATACTTTACTCCTTGAGCAAATAGCCAGGACAAAGATTAGGAAGTGTCTGAGGTCCTCCATATAAAATGGAGAAGACCAAGCTTGGTGTTCCTGCTGCTTCTGAGGAGTGCCTCTTTGAAAGCAAACAACCCAGAATTTGGGATGGGACCAAGGTAATGAGGGGAAACTGTTCTAAACATCTTCCTTACGCTTAAAATTGGGTGAATTAGGGTTAAGACTGCCAAATCTACTGCTTCCTGGCTTCCACAGCCTCTCCTCAGGCAAGCAGTGAAATGTTTCCACTCTGTACTAGCCAGGACCGAAGGGATGTTCTGTTACTGACCTAAGTGCACTGTCCCATAGAAAGTAACGAGCTTTGCTTTAGAGATTGCAGTCTGGGCAAAAATGTCCAACATGTTCAGGAGATGGGAAGCATCTGTGAGGCGGTTGCACGCAGGGAGGTTTAAGAGTCTGTAGTGGGTAACGGCTGGGTGGTTACCATTTAGCACCTAAGCTATGAAGGATGAGGGACAGTTAAGTTGTGTTATGGAAAGGCATTTAACACTGCAGAAGGGGAGGAGTTTGATAAATCCTTTACTGGATTGCATACAACACTGTTTATAACTCTCAGCACGTTCAGAAAGTAAAAAAGTGTTGATAGAGTGGAGAGAGTCAAGTTAAAAGCAATGTAAATCGTGGTATCTGAGAAAGGAAATAGAGAGCAGGGTCTTTAGCTAAAAACTGAAGGAGGAGTTGGTTACAGACTGAAGTTCAAATAATCATGGATGAGTTAGAAGATGAAAGATAAGATCCACTGAAACTAATCTAGTAATGTAATTTGGGGGGTAAATTCTCCCCTGAATCCAGAACTGTCTTGGTAAGACACTTGGTTGATCACCTGAAACATGAAGAAGGGGTTCCTTTTTTTCTCAATCCCGAACTACATCCCTAAGACACTGCAGGAGAGATTGAAGAATTGGAATTAGAAAAAATTGTAAAGCATACACCACTAAATAGTGAGCCTGTTACAAACCTGCTTTCTGAAATTTCAGTCTGAACCAAGTCACTGGGTTTACATTGGCCATGTTCCCCCAAATCTCTCCTTTCCTTTCTGTTTAGCTAATTTCCTACCATCAAAACCCTTAAATAATACAGGAAGCACAGTGTCTTGCAGTTGACAAGTCTTGCAAACAGATCACTCTGGCTGTATATTTATTTCCCTTTTCCCTCACGTCTGCTGCCTTTCCAGCCCCTCTGAATACAAAGCAGGGAATAATTTCCTTACAGAACCTTGATTGCCTTTCATAAGCACCTTTGGTGAGCTCCATACCAATGTGTGCCTCACTGTTACTCAATAACAAGAGAGAAGTCACCGTATGGAGAAAGGTTGTATGAGAAGAAGTTAAGGAGTGCATCTAATTCAGATATATGGGAAGACTTCCTGACAATAAGCTCCTTCAGTCCTGTAAAGAGCTTCTCGAGGGAAGGAATGATTACCTTGCTGATGAATACTCAGGCCAAAGCTCTGGGGTTGTAAGGCGTTGGCAGGAAATGGGCTGGATGATGTAATACAAATTCCTCTCATGTTTAAGTCCTCCAGTCCGAGCAGTTTCTCATCTCTGCTTGGGGTTAAAGAGAGGAGATGCGAGTCATCCTTCCTGGGAGAGGACCAGGAGACCACTTTTTCTCCTGTAATGTACTTTTTGACTGTTGAAGTGTTACCTGATGCAAGACACTTGGATACTCTCAGGCCCCTCAGTTATTTTGGCATGAGGGACAGCATCTTGTTTAGATTTCCCCTTCTGAATGGTCATAGGAGTGCTAGGCAGCGTGGCACGTGTGCTACAAGTAGTCTGTACGATGATGGGTTGGAGGACTAAAACCAAATGGTGTAGAGAAAGCAGCCTGATGATGGATATTATATCCTGTTGAGGACATGAAAGCGGCTATTCTGGGTCAGACAGAAGGTCTCTGCCTTCCAGTGTTCTGGCTTTCACAGTGTCTAATAGCAAGTACTTAAAGCAGAGGGAGCAGCGCCAAGATTCGGTGCTACTTCCCCTCCTCCCTGCTCTTGAGGCAATCCTGTGGCTTTGGGATTTCCTGGCCATAGATTTAAAATTTTTCATTATTATTATTTATTTTTAAAGTCACCTGTGATAGATTTTTTGAATTTGTCTAAATGGTTTTTGAGCCCATCTAAATCTTTGGCATCTACAACATCCTGCGGTAACGAGTCCCCTGCTTTAGGTATGTTTTATGGGAAAAAAGTTCTGTGCACAGCTAATGCGGAACCAAAGTGGCTTTAAAGCTCTGAGCTGAGGGGGGCTTGGGGTCCTCGGCTTGCACAGCTGCGCTGTCATTGCAGGGGTCAGGGTTTTCTTAACTGGAAGAAAACAATCCCAAAGCGAACAAGCAGAAGAAAATTTAAGTAGTATGTTTTTTCCCCGAAGGATTATAACGGCTCTCTCTGCAGAGGGCCTTTCTCGCCGCCCGTACCTGCAGGCGGGTGTTGCTGAGGGCAGCCCGGGCTGCGGGACGGCGCTGCTGCAGCCTGGCTGGGGGCTCGGCTGTTGCCTTCGGCCCCCGTGCGCCCGGGGGAGCTCGGAGGGGC
>NW_010324301.1:0-1203 GCF_000700745.2 Antrostomus carolinensis
TAACGGGTCCTGGTGGAACCGGGGAGGGGGGAGCCGGTGCGATCCCCCCCCCAATGGGTCCCAGTGGAACCGGGGAGGGGGGACTCAGTGTCCCCCCCCGGTAACGGGTCCCAGTGCACAAGGGCCTTGCACGTGGGTACCGGGGACCTGAGAGTGTTTTGCACCAGTGCTGGGGGCACGAGGGCATCGTGCACTAGTGCCGGGGGCTCTTGCACGTCAGTGTGGGGGACACGAGGGTCTTGCACGACGGTGCCAGGGGCACGAGGGCGTCAGGCATCAGTGCCAGGGAGCCCTTGCACGATGGTTTTGGGGTCACAAGGATCTTGCACATTGGTGCCAGGGGCACAAGGACCTTGCACGTTGATACCAGGGAGCTCTTGCACATTGGTGCCAGGGAGTCCTTGCACGATGGTTTTGGGGTCACAAGGATCTTGCACATTGGTGCCAGGGGCACAAGGACCTTGCACGTTGATACCAGGGAGCTCTTGCACATTGGTGCCAGGGAGTCCTTGCACGATGGTTTTGGGGTCACAAGGATCTTGCACGTTGGTGCCAGGGAGTCCTTGCACGGTGGTTTTGGGGTCACAAGGATCTTGCACGTTGGTGCCAGGGAGTCCTTGCACAATGGTTTTTGGGGTCACAAGGATCTTGCACACTGATGCCAGGGGAGCTCTTGCACGATGGTTTTGGGGTCACAAGGATCTTGCACGTTGGTGCCAGGGAGCTCTTGCACGTTGGTGCCAGGGAGCTCTTGCACGTTGATGCCAGGGAGCTCTTGCATGTCAGTGCCAGGGGCACGAGGACATTGCACGTTGATGCCAGGGACATGAGGATGTTGTAGATTGGTACCAGGGGCACGAGGACATTGTGCACATCAGTGCCAGGGAGCTCTTGCACATTGGTGCCAGGGGCACGAGGGTGTTGTATATTGGTGCCAGGGGCACAAGGACATTGCACGTTGATGCCAGGGAGCTCTTGCACGTCGGTGCCAGGTGCACGAGGACGTTGCACGTGGGCGCCAGGTGCCCCAGGGTGTCCTCCATCCCCCCCAATCACCTTTCCCTCCCCCATCATCACCCCCCGGGGCACGAGGACGTCACACGTTGACCCCGAGCTCACAAGTCCCTGGGTGGGAGGTGGGTGGGTGCCAGGGCCGAGCCCACCCATGGGTGCTGTTGGGCTGGGTGTGTGACCTCCCCCTCC
>NW_010324302.1:0-18379 GCF_000700745.2 Antrostomus carolinensis
GCTGCTTCTCGCTGCCCCCCCGGGCGCTGGCACAGCGAGGGGCGCGGAGCCCGGCACCGCCCGGGGGGACGGTGGCCGCTGCCCCCGGGGGGACGGTGGCCGCTGCCCGAGCGAGCTCAGCCTCTGATCTCCCTGGGATGATGCTTGAGGGAAGGAGGTTTGCGTGGGTGTTCGTTCCTGTCAGCATCCTCGGAACACTCCGTAAGCTCCTCGCTGGTCCCTGACTCTCTGCAGTTTATTATAGAAACCACGTGAAAAAGCACCTTTTTTTTTTCTTCTCTGCTTTTCTTTTGCCGTGGCTGGGAAATGGCAATATCCTCGGAGTCCTCTTCACCTTCCCCAGCTGCACGGGAGAGGAGGGATGTTGCAGTCAGGGTGCCACATCTGAGCGCGGTGGAGAAGCAGGTCCCTGCAATGGGGAGGGAGGTTTTTTTATTTGAACGATCTTGGCTTAAAAGTGTGCGCAGTGGAGATTTGTATCCCCTCGAAAATTTCTCACGTGTCTGGGTAAAATATAGACAATTAGAAAAGAGGTTGATTTCCCTCCCTTTCCTGGAGGGAAGCTGGGTTTTCTCCCTATCCTTTAAGTAGCAAATAAAAGATCAAGAGTGAGTGGTAATCAAACTGCCTGCAGAAGGGCTCTCTTTCTTTAGTAAATGCTGGAATGAATCTGATCCAAATTCCAAGGGACTTCTTTTCCTTTTTTTTTTTTTTAATCTTTTAAAGTGGTATATAGTTTTTCTTGATGCTTTTCAATATTTTTTTGAATGCAGCTTGACTTGCTTTTGTCATGAACTGGAGCCAGCATGTGATCGCTTCATATCTTGTCCACTGGGATAACAGCAACTTGACAGTTCTTCAAAAGCACATTCTTCCTTTAGCCCCCAAAGCTTGCACAGGAAATATAAGCAATGAGAGGTGATAAGCAGGAGTGTGTTAATTTCGTCTCATTGGGTAGGCCTGGAAGAAGTCTTCTCTTTAATACAGGGCTAGCAGTAAGGTACAGATGCAGGATCCTTTTCCTAAAACACTAACACTAGAAACTGGGTTGATCTTCTCAAATACTAATTCATCTTAATCCTGTCGTGCCACAGATTCCCATTTTTGGGGGTAGATGAATGACAGATTTAAAAAAAATTTACCCTGATAGGTGATTTAGGGAAGAGTTTAATGTATCAGCTTTCACGTTTGTAAACTAAATGTTGTTTTAAGTTTGTTAACGCTGCAGCAGCAGCAGCTTCTGTTTAAAAAACAGTTTTCAGACCATTTCCACCACATGGTTTAGTAACAAAAACTCTGCGTGGTTCGTCAACTCTTCCACTTGCCCATATGTTTTTCCGCTCCCTAAGCATAGTGATTATCTCAGAGATGCTATTGAAGAGAGTCTCTTGCAATAAGAGGAGCTATTGTTTCTTCTCTGTGTCTCTTGATGAGTTGGTGCAGTGCTGAATACAATGAACTTTAAATCAATCTGCTTCAAAAAATAAAGTTTATAAGGGGAAACATACACAGGAGAGATGTAGGGAGTATACTGTAATATTTCAGTAATTGTGATGTAAATGAGCTCTATTTTTGCTGTGTAAATGCTTCTGTTAATGGTGGTAGAAGGTGATGAAGTCCATGTCAGGTGAGCTGTTCTATATTGTGAGGTGATTAACGGAAACAATGTCTTGCTTTTTGCTATGGTCCTGCTGTCTCTATGCAAGAGCTCTGTAAAAGCTCCAAGTTTCAGTTTCTACTGTGGATGTGAGTCTCTGTTTTCATTGGGAAGGAGGTATAGAGCTTCACAGAAATCCTGTGAATGGACTTTGAAGTAATATGGCTTTCCATAATAACCTAATATCAAGTGGATTTTAATATATGCTTCATATATTATTATTTAAGAATGACATTGCTATTTTCCCTAGCCCTCCTGCCACATTCTGGTTACCAAACAATTTTCATTTTCCTCGGTTTTGAAGAATAAATTTGAATTTATCTGTGCTAAAAATCTATGTGAGCAAGTGCAAACTTTCACATTGCTGCTTTGTATGCTATGGTGGCATTTGTGGTACTGTGCAAGTGTTTGAATAGCCGGCTTCTTGCTAGGCAGAGAAAACATCTGATGGTTTTGTATCTTTCTCCTCCTATAAACTCACTGGACTCTTATTGTTGAAGTAGATTATTGTCCCCCAGTAATTAACTTGCTCAAAACATACTTTTCAAACCTCGGAAGTGCTGTTGCCCTTTGCGTTCTGTACCTGACTCAAAGACATCTCCAGTAAATAACTTAGCAAGGTCAGTGGAAATGTGTGGGGTGATTTGGGTTGAAGCCTGGCAGCCGAGTGCCACTAACCCCTCCACCTCCACAGCTCCTTCCTCCTTCTCCTCCTCCTCCTCCTCTCTGTACAGCCTAAAACCTTGTGTAAAGATCTGACCTGTGGCGAATGAAGATGGGAAGAAAAAGGACAAAACAGTCAAGCTCCACAGGACGTAAACCAGGATACTTCTTGGCACACCCCCACTTGTGGCTGTTTTCAGCCACATCTCAGTACACAGACTCCCTCAGGCGGCCTTCCAGCCTGACCTTCTCACGTGTTCATCAACTCCTGTCCTGTGAAGCTTGTTAACCTTGATCAGTCTCAATTTATCTTCCACCTGTTCAGCACAGTTCCCACACTGACCCATGGAAACTCTTGCTTATGCAAGAACTCAGACTCTCCTGGTGCTTGTGGGATGGTTTACATGAGGGTTTTGTGTTTGAATATGGATTTGCAGGATCGGTTTTCAAGTATAAATACCTGTGTAAACAGCCATGGATTGCTGCTTTGGAGGTGTCCATGGATTGCTGCTTTGGAGGTGTGCGTTGCCTCACTACAGCTACAGTGAGTAAGGACCATTTGTGGGAGTAACCAAGTGAGCAGGATTAAGCCTTTGGGTCCTGTGTGAGTCTGTGTTTAAAGCATGCTTTCAACCTTTGTCCAAATCCTTTCCTCAGTTGAACATAGCTTCCTTTAAAGTCCTCCAATTCTGGGAATCTGGAGTTGAGCACAGCCTACTAACAAGTTATTGTGATTAGCTTCCTTTAAATTTCAGGGTAGTCAAACTCTCTGTTGTGGAAACATCTCCTCTCTGACAAATGCTGAATAATAGCCTGTCAGTCAGGTGGTGAACTGCTTGATCTTGAACTCCAGAGTGGTCAGAATAAGAATGAGACCATCATTAGAGTCATTAATAGCTAACGTGGCTAATTTACCTACATTGTAATGGCTTGTCCTCCTCTGAGGTGGTTAATGTTATTACATCCTAATTATTTTTACAGATGGCTTGGAGTTTGGGTTTTTTTTAAGGGCATAAATGATTTAAGCAAAAATGTTGTTAATTGCTCTTTGTTATCAGTGAAGTAAATAACCTACAATAATACCTTTAGGATGATTTTATTCAAAATGATTGCAGTTGATTAAAGGCAGAGCTGGATCTTTTCATCTGCCTCACAAGCTCCATACAACCACAAATTCCCAGCGCTGTGTTTATCTGACACTTTTGCTTCATTTGTTGCCTGGATGGACCTTCTCTGAGGATTGAGCATGCTGGTGTGGGGCAGTGGGCTTTTGATTGTCAGGACTGCCACCAAAAGGGTTTGGTTGTGGTTAGTGACTGAGGTTAGAGGTTCTCCAGGAAGAGTTGGGACAATCTCATATCTGCAAGGCAACAGGAAGGTGACCCTTGAGATTCGGATTGTGATCTTGCTTCTGCTGCAACAGTTTTGTGTGATGCTGATGGGTCACCCAGGGTTTATTCTGAGGGTGGTGTGATTGAGCTGGTGGCAGATATCTCCTGTGACCTCACTGTTTGTGACCTGCCTCCAGTCCAAAGCATCTGCTACAACTTGGCTCTGCTCCCCAGTGCTGTCCCCTCTGTCCCTAGAGCCAAACCAGCTATGATTATCTTGGCAAGTGGCTTCTCCGCTGCTTTTTCATCAGGTTTGGTCTGTTGTCCATTTTCCAGGGACAGAGAGGAGAAGCTACTGACCTGAAATCACACGACAGGGTCAGTGGGTGAACTGAACAGAATATCCAGACGTGGTGGACTCTGGTGCTTGCAGTGTGGATGTGGACAGACTGTGTGAAGCCTCTCCTACTGTTAGCTTTCCTGTGCCTTGCAAAAATAATGCTCTGTCACTGCTAGGCACTGTGCTGGAGGGGGTCTTCCTGCTGTAACCTTCTCTGCCAGCTGCTCTCTGCCAGCTGTTGATGTCTGTACCTAGAGCACAATCACAACAGGCACACACAAACATCCTCTTGGGCGAGGTGTTTTTCATTCTAGATTGTATTAACACAGAACTGGAATTCCAGGTCACTTCCCTGTCTGGGTAGGACAAATGCTATTGCCACGTCAGTGAGAGTTTCTTTAGTTCAGATGGCTTCCCCCCCCCATCTCTTTTGACATGAGCATTGCAAATGACATGAGTGTTACGATCCTTACGGGGATATTTCAAGGCAAATCTGAGATGAAACTTCATGTCACTCATATTGACTAGATAAGAGTTTTGTGCTGCTTAAAAAGCTTTCATAGAATCATAGTATGGTTTGGATTGGAAGGGACCTTAAAGATCAACTAGTTCCAACCCCCCTGCCATCAGCAGGGACACCTTCCACTAGTTCAGGTTGCTCAAAGCCTCATCCAACCTGGCCTTAAACACTTCCAGGGAGAGGGCATCCACAACTTCCTTGGGCAACCTGTTCCAGTGTCTGACCACCCTCACAGTGAAGAACTTCTTCCTAATATCTAATCTAAACCTGCCCTCTTTCAGTTTAAATTCAGTATCTTTATCAGATACTGAATTATTCCTGTTTTTTTTTCACTGAGACATGTGAAGAGCAGAGTTAGGATTAGAGCTGGGAGATGCTGGATTAGATTAGTTCTACCCCAGTGGCCCCTGAAGCCCTGCCCTGAAACCATTGGATATGATCATATGTTGTGTGTTGGCAGTGGCCAAATCCAGCTGATTTTGCTCTCCTGAGTAGGTGTCACTACTGCCGGGCTGTGTTTTTAACTCGGTTGTTAACATTTTGGGTGACAATTTTCAGTTGTATTTGCTGTGTTGGTGATAACTGGGTATTTGTAATTTGTGGTTTCTTGGTGTCTCCAGTGAAGTTGTTTTGGTGAAGAGGTACAATTTGAAGAGCAGGTTAGAGGCGAGAGGACAAAAATGTTCTTGTTCCATTTTATTATTTGGAGGCTGTGATGAAAAAAGCCAGCTGTAAAGAGATCTAGCTCCACATCTTCAAGGTCTTTAGGTGTCCTTGGATATCTAAATTACATGAAAACAATGAGAATAAGTTATCCGAGTTATTTTATGGCATCTTTGCAGATGAGGGCTGTGGTGGCAAGATAAGAATTGACTTAAATTCCCAAATTCCAGCTCATGGTATCCTCCTTCTTTGCCCCTAAGTAGCATTTTCTTACAGTCTTTGATTCCACCTTCCTCACAAAATAAACAGTCGAGATCCCAGTTTCTAGTATCTGCTTTTGCAAAGTTTTGGATTGCTGCTTTACTTTGAAATTGTAAAAACTCCAGTGCTGCCAGCATTGATGGGAGGGTGCAGCCAACTCCCTGAGGCTCTTTTCCTGTTAGCTGGGAGCATCCGAAGGCCCAGAGCCAGGCTGGGGAAGAAGAGGAACAGAGGCTTTACTGGAATTTAGGTTACCCATGTAGGACCCCGAAAGTTTGGTGTGTACATACACAGACACTGCTGGTTGTGTGTATTTTCACCTCTGTGCTTTCCCTTTTTCTGCCTTAGAGTGGATGGAATGGGCACTGAATCATCCATACGATATAGTAACCGATGATTTATTCCTCTGCTTGTAATTTTCATCTTCAGAGCAGCCAAGAGTGTTGCTCCCATTTGATGTGTGTTCAATGCCATCTATAAAAAGACCTCTTTTTGAGGCTAATTCTTGCTAGGTAAATGCACGGAAAATGAATTGTCTTTTCCCCCTTTAGAATTTATCCTCCCACAGTGAGGACAGACCTCACTGAACTGAGGAGGCTGTTTGGACTGCATTCTTCTGTTGTTCCAGTTTTCGAAGCACCAAAACCCAATTAATTTAAAATCTTATATATATATATATATTAATCTTTTTCTATATGCTGCATGTGGTTCCCAAAATGCAAGAAAATCACTCCTAATGTTAATTATTATAGCACAGCTGTATGCAGTTAAATTCATACTGAAGCACCTTAATCCATATTATGTAGGATTTGCAAACCTTTTTTTTGTCTTGTCACAGTTTTTGTATCTAGAAGACCAGAGGCAATTCTTCTGCCAGGTCTCAGAATCTAAACTGATTAGATAAACAGGGTGGGGTGGGACATGGCACTGATAAATTGCTTAACCCTAGGAAAGTCTTTTGTCCCTAAAGTAATTATTATGGAAACTCTGAGCTTTGTGAAGCAGCTGTGCCTGTTGCCTTGACCTTAGCAGTATTTAAAATTTTTAACGAGGTGAATTACACTGTGGAGAATGACATCCTGGCTTTAAACAGGATTCTGGAGGTCACTTTCCCATTGCTCCATTCAAGAAAAAGGTGAAGGCTGTGAAGTTAGGTTGTATAAAACATTCTCTGGCCGGCAGAGTAGTGGGGTTTCTTTTTGTTGTTGTATTCAGTCAACAGACTGAATTATTTTGACTTCTTCTATTCCATCTGCCTGGACAATGCCCTCCTGAATTTCTTGGTTTAGAGAATCTCTTTTCAAGTGGAAATGTGGCTACGATGAGGCTTTTAAAGTTGCTGGAAACAGCTGAGTAGAAATGGTTAACTTTGTCTTCTGTGTTTCCTTCTGTGAGCATCATTTAATTTCCTGAACAACCATTTTGTTTATCTTCTATTTTTTTTTCTTTCCACCTCTTCTTCAGTCTATTCCCATTCTTAAGCAGCTTGACATCCTCCTCAGTTTTCAGGGGACCTCCAGACTCTTTGGATGGCTCCTTTTACAATTATCCAGTCAGCATCTGTAGCAGTGACGTAAAGAACTTGTGTGAAATTATTTTCTCCTTTATCTCCCTCCTCTGCCGAGTTGCCAGTCACCTTCTTCAGAGTGATGTTGGAGGCATCTGTCATTTTCCATCCTTGACATGCCAATTGTTGGCTCTCAGGCTTTCCAGGTAAACTGCAGGCTTTGCCTTAATGTACTAACAAGATAAAGTCTCTACTTATCAGGTCTCCTCTGCTCTGAGGATGCACAGCCAGCTTTAATTTAAAGGCTGCTATATGGCGTGCCGATATTTTAAGGAGCACTGGGAAAATGGACCAGCTATTTTATTTGTTCTCATGTGGGAAAATGTGTTCTACCTATTTCTGGAATGCCAGGAGTGGGCGTTGCTGTAATAGAAGAGTAACGGCTTTGTATTTCCTGTCAAAGATGAAAGACAAACAAACAAACCTTCTATTTATTTATTTATTTATTTAATTTATTTATTTAATTAATTTATTTATTTTCCTCCCAGTTAAGAGATTTTAATGTTTTCCTGTGTACTCTTGTGTTGGCCAGAATGTCAGCTCTGGTAAAGCTGTTTCATCTGCCACAATGTTTGGAGAATCTGTTGCATGCAATGTTCTTACTTGCGCTGGTGATCCCATGTGATGGAGGAAGAAATGACCAACAGTGAGATGTCTTCAGGCATCAGCACTTTATTGAAGCTTTGCAGTGCTTATATATCCTTTTTTTCCTCCTCCATGCCCCAAGCACGTGGCACTCTTTCACTTTTGATTTGTTACCCCTTATCACACACGCACCTAAACAATTGACTTGCTTGGATAAATCCACCTGTTCACGAGCCATTCTTTTACTTCTGACTGGTGGCTAATTACAGCACACACAACTCATCCCTTATCTTGTCTCATACACATTCTTGTTTGTTTTTCCACTTTGTTTGATTTTTCACTCAAGGTCAGGAATTAATTGCTCAAGGCTGAGGCCGCCTGCAGCTTCGGCTCTTAAAGCGCCAACAGTCCCACAGTACAGGAAGTCCCAGTGCAGGGTGGGGAAGTATCTACTGCTACAGGTGGTACTCAGAAATGCCACAAGAGTCAAAAACCAACCCAAAACCCACTCAAACATGCAAAGAGGGGGTGGTGCTGAGTCTAAGGCTCACTGATGCCTGCCTCTCTCAGTGGAAGTCGGTAAGACAGGCTGTGTTGGGTTTGTGTGGAGTGGGAGGAAATTAGGACCTGAAGAAAGGCAAAGAGAAAGGAGATATAAGTCTAGCTGGGGAGTTGAGCATGAGTATTTGTTAGGCTTTCTTCTTGAAGCATCAGTTGGTCTTCATATTCTCTCATGGTGAACCTGACCCATGGGAGTCATTGACTTAGTGTGTTCAGTATCCAGGTCATGTGAAGGCTTGGTGGGAGTGAGAAAGCTGGGAGCCCCAAGGAAGGTCCATAGGAAGCTACAAGATCTGTGGGCTCTGTCACTAGACTGCAGCAGTGAGTGATGCAATAGACACCTCTACATAGTTGGAAGTGTAATGTTTGGGTTGTAATCTTGAGGTTACCCTTGCTTGTTTATGGGTGATTTTACTGGCCATCCACTCGGCCAATGTTAGGTTCTTATTTCTCTGAGCGAGGTTCAGACTCTTTGCACTTAACTTAACTTAAAATGACTCTTAAGTCATTTTCTACTTAATGGCAATGTAAAAGGCGTGAGAATAAATCCACATAGGGTATGGCCTTAATATGGGATAAAAAGGAAATGCAATATTCATGATGCAGGAGCAGAGGAGCGCTGTTGGATCCAATGAGAATCCAGATGTTTCTTCAGAGCAACAAGATTTCCACAAAGGTCAGAACAAAGAAAGTTTTAAAAGGGAGGTGAACAAATAGTGAAGATCTTCACTGAAAGTAAATTGTGTCTTGGTTGGGAAAAAGAGGGGGGGAAATGCTTTTCTAGCAAGAAGAGGGGAAAAAAAAAGGAAAAGAAAGATCTGTGAGGTGCACAGAAAGATCACGGACCATACTGGAGCAGTTGGTTGCAACCCAGATGGAGTGTAAAAATACCTTTGAAAGAAATATGTGCTAGATTTAATTTTTATTTGCTTTTTACTAGACCTCTGTAATTTTTATGATATTAATTAAGAAATACTGATGGGATGAGAAAGTCTGTCTACATATATCTGTCCTGCACTCCTATCTGTGAACCAGAAAGCTCACCTGTAAGTTCTTAGAAAATTTGTACTTCAGCCACAAGTGTTCCTCACTGATGGGATGAGAAACTTAAGTCTGTCTACATATATCTGTCCTGCACTTCTGAAGAGTTATCTGTGAACCAGATAGCTCACCTGTAAGTTCTCAGAAAATTTGTACTTCAGCCACAAGTGTTCCTTGATTACATGGAGAGGAGTTTAAAATTTATCACTGTGAGTGTCTTAATTCAGGAATTAAGAATTAAGACACTCAATTAGGAGTTTTTTTTTTTTTTTTTTTTTGCCAAAAAACAGGACCCTGGCTGGTTTCAGGCTCCACAGTTCTGACCTCAGCAGTCCAGGGGATGTCCACCTGCAAAATTTCACCTGGTTTGGTGACAGTGACTCCTCTCCTAGAGCAAAGCAGGAACAGATGCTGAACTATGTATGATTGTGGTTGGGGGACAGTTAATATGACTTGAGGAATGCTACCAAGTCTGCTGTTGCCCACTCCTGTAGTAGTTGTGCCAGCTCCTGCAATCAAGTGAATGTGTGATACTCTTGATTTCATGGAATAAAAAGGAAGAAGGATTTTTTTGTTCCTCATAGCTAAAGTGACAGGCTTGAAAACATGAATGGCAGCCTGTGCCCCAAAAGGCAAATAAAAATCCATTGTGGGTTGTTGTTTTTCACATGCCTAATTTCTCTGCCTTAATTATAATTTTGGGGGCCTGACTCATGATTTTTAAATGCTAGGGATTACTATAGTGAGAATTACATATCAGCCTATAATTAGATGTGTTTTGTTGTTTTTTTTTTTAACTGCAACAGTGAAAGCAATAGGAGAAACAAAACCAATCTGGGCATTCCATTATAGGTCGTATTATTAATTGAACATTTTGTCTTGGCACCCAGCAAGCATCTAGCACAAACAGACTTGCTGAGCCTTCTGGACAAATGCTGAACATCTCCAGGGTTTAGGATGCCCAGTTGGATGAAGCAGTAAAAATGCACATGAGATATTTATTCTTTCTATCCCACTCCAGTCATTGCCTTTAAATGTTTAAGCAGATCCAGAAGGGAATGGCAGAGTGTGGAACTTGAGCTAGCTGATCCAAAAATGGTAACAGCAACAAAAAAGTAAACCTATCATTAGAGAAGTCATGTGTTTTGATAGTTCTGTTTAGACAACAGAACAAGTGAAAACACTTATCCAGTGTAGTTCATAAATGCTAATGGGTCCAGCATGTGATGACAAGTTTATTTTTGCCTTGGGTCTTTGGTGAGTGAACATAATGCTTTCTCTTATTTTGTTTTTAAAGAAAAATCTGCTTTGTGCTTCACTTGTCAAACGGGCCATTGCTAGTGAAAGTCTTGTACTAAGAGGGTTGAGTTTGTTGTTCTGCCCCACCTGGTTTGTGGAAACATGTATTGGCTGTTATACTGTCAGTTGGTTTTATAAATTTAGTACAAATTCTGCTTTCTCTTCTGTTGCAGAACAGGAGATCTCCATCATGGAGAAGAGCAAAGTTACCTCTGCAGGCATGGGGGCTGGTGGGTTTTCTGGTGGGGTGTGTGTGGGATGTCTTCTCTGCAGCCTAACCAGGACTGTGTGTGTAGTGTGCTTTCCCTTGAAATGACAGGTCAACCTAGATTAATATGAGCTTGTTCAGGGCTGTAGAGCTTAATAAGTTCTTTCCCAAATTTGACTTAATAATTTGTTTTCAGGTGGTGTCTTGTATGGCTATGCACTCTGTCCTGTGAGACTCTTACTCCTTTCCTTTTAAGATCGATAACTTATTTTGCCTTACAGAAATTAAAAGGAAGTCCTCAACTCCTGAAAAGGAAGTTGTTGTTTCCACTCATGAAATGCCCCAGTCTACAGGTGTTTCTTAAACAGTTTGGTAACTGCTAAGAAGAGATAAGCTTTCAACAAGTTTAATGAATAAATAGCTAGGCTTTGTCATTTCATTATCACCTTTTGGAGTCTAAAGTAAATAGGTCGAATGGGAGGAAAATCTCTCAAAACACATTGGCTCTGGACTAGGCATCAAGAGCATGAATGTGATTTAAAAGTATTTTTAAACCAACTTTCAGGCAATATTCCTATCTTAAGATGCCTAGTTGAAGGGCTAAGTAGGTTGAATGATTTATTTAACTGAATTTTTACTTTTATCTCCATACTTAGCAGATTTCTTGCATTAATTGCTTGAAGGTTGCTCTTTTTTAGCAGCATCTGTTAAATAGTGGTACTATAAAAGACCATAAAACTTGAGAAAGTTGATTGATAATGAAAAGTACTTTGGGTACTCTGGGCTTGTCGTTCCCCTGAGGAAGCTGGTACCCCTCCTCTCAAAAGAATACTAACTAAGATTTCTTTCTTCGTTGATCAAAGTTGGTAGGATGTTGAGTGTCTCGATAGCAGACCTGCACTGGTCCACTCATCCATTTATTTTAAACTGAAGCAGTTTGTGAAGACTCTACTCAAAGTTACTCTGTAAAGCCAGCATTGCTGTAGTGTCTTCTCTGCTTACCAGAGCCACCTCTGAACCCCGGTGTCTGTTCCTGTTTTAGCAGCAATTTGCTGGAGGGATCCATTGCTGTCTCATCCCATCATATCTGGACCTTCCCAGTATTAGAAAGGGAAGGAAATGTTACAGGTGTGCAGGTGGGAAGGTACCGTAGGGTTTCTTGCTTCCTTTCCCTGCCAAGCCCTCGTGTCCTGCCCTGCCTGGAGGCCTGGTGGTGGCTGTGGATGCTGTCCCTTGAGAGCTTATTCACAGGTGACACTGCAGGCACAAGGGCTCAAGGATAACTTGTGCCCCAGTGGTTTAGAAGTGGATTACCTTAATGCTTTGGATCAACTCCAAAACTACCAATCATCACCAACCTCTTCCCACTTTAAAGAGTAAGTTGTTCTATAAATAGCAGTGCTAATTAGGCTCTGTTTGTGTCCCAGTTCCCTCAACTCCTTTTGTCCCCTGTGATGTGACTGTGGAGTGAGAGGCAGCGGGTGCTGACAAAGCACCGGCTGCGCTTGGACAGGGTGCACCACTCTGCTGGCATGGAGCTTATAAATTTGGGTCTCCATTCTACCCAGGTTTTCACAAAACTTGTATCATCTTAATCATATTTGATACTTTCCCTCTTCCTTGTTCAAATGTTGCTGAAGTTAACCAACAAATTCAGAAGTCTGCGAGGTGGACAGGATGGGTACATCAGCCAGTGCCCTCACTCAAGCTTCTTTTGCCATGCCTGTTTAAAATATATCCTTTTCTCCCAGATGCCCTCAAAATAGTGAGCTGTCAAGCCTGGAGCAGACAAATTAATATATTCTCAAGGACAAGAGCATGGTCTTTCCTGCCTGAGACAAACCACATACAATATTCCTTCTCTTTTCCCTGCATTATCCTTGTCCCAGTTGCTGGCTGTTGCCAGGGACAGGATGTCTCCTTCATATGTTCTTATTGATACTTAAAAACTGAATTTTCTGTTGGGAAACATGTCAGAACCCTCTTGTTGGATGAGAGAAAGGGATTGTGGAGTTGGGTACTCCAGAAGGAAAGGAAATACATGTGTTTGGAGGACAAGGTGGGAGGGAGTGATGGTAAGATGGTGAGATGGTGGGGCTTTGGGAGGTGGAAGATTGGTAGGGTTTAACACAATGGAGACAAAAAGTTTGTAATAGCAGGAGCACTGAAGAAGAAGAAACATTAAAAGAAGAGAATAAAGTAAAGAAACATTTATATGAAGCAGTATAACAGAGAAAGAAAGACTGTAGTTAGGAAATTTGAGAGCAAATACGTGGGTACATCAGAAGGGCAATCAATTAAGAATGAAACGTTCAGTTAAGTGGACAATTTAAGAACAGCTCAGTTAGGCAAGATAACCCAAGGAGGTAACAACTAATTAAAACAACGTGGGTTGAATTATAATCTCAGTTAAGAAGATCACGTATCAGATGGAAGCAGATCACTTGAGTAAATTGAGGGTCCAGTTTCAGTGGTCTATGTGAGGTATGAGAGGCTATGAAACTGCAATAGGAGAGGTCGTTTTCATGCCACAAGATAGGAGGAATGGGAATAATTTTGCTCTAGAGATGACTGTTAAAGTGGTGAGATTTGGAAGCAGAGTGATGAAATATGTGGAGTACAGCCCACTCACTGCAGCTATCTCTGGTACCTGTCCTACTTAAGAGCTGTGGTAGGGAAAATGTCCATATGGTTAGCAATAAGACAGGAAAACAACATTTGTTGCTCTGGTTTTTTTTTTTTTTCATTCTGTGATTGTCTCTTGCCAACTAGACAATCCACAGACTTGGCATCTAGTGAACTTTGTTTGCTGAGGTTTAGACTGTCCTCTGGGACAGCAGCAGCTTATACTGAGGGATAATGAATTACAATGGGCAATTCTTTGACTTCTCATATCTAAAACTGGGTTTGTTTACTATGGTTTTGGGGTGAGACTTTAAAATAAAGGCACTCTTTGTTCTCTCTGGATGCCACCCATAGCATTTCTGCCGAGATGACTTCTCACTTGGTGTTCTAGTAGGGTCGTACACGTGGTTGGCATTAAATTGATGCATAGATAATGTGTATTTTCAAACAAGGACTCAAACCTGCGCTGTGCTGAGGATGTTCAGCTACTCCAGAACTCCTTGGCCATCCGCACTTGGCTAGTTTTGGTTCCAAACTGTGCAACAGCTCTGGGAAGGCGAGGGATTTGTGGGGGTAGACATGGAGCTTCTATGCATCTGGTTGTCAAATGCTAGCACCTTCTCCAGACTGATCTCACTGACAGAGTGGAAAGTGGTGAGGTGGTGAGTGTCTCAGATGTTCTTTTGCTTTCTTGTTTTTCCAACATTTTCATCATCCAGCTTCTGCCCCAAGTCCACCTCATTTCCAGTGGCTGTGAAAATGCCCCCTTTGGGGATCTGCAGGGCAGGTTTGTGAGAAGTATGCAGCATAAATCAATTGATAAAGGACTTTTATTACAGTGCATAAGAACACAGAAATTTCTTTAGTAGGACACATGACTAGATCAGGTCCATGTAGTTTAGTTTCCTATCTCTGTTAAGGGTTGACACCAAATGTTGCAGAGAAAGTCATGGCAATAGACTGATTTATTTGTGAGATTATACTACATATCCCTATATTTCAGATTCTTACAGTTACGAGGCTTACCCTTCAGTAACTTAGTTTAATACCTCTTTCAAAATTACTGCTGTTAATTATATCAACCTTTCATATTCTTGGTGTATACGTAAACAATCAATCTCTTCTTACCCTTCATTATGCTTAATTTAGGAAATGCAGGTGTTCTCAGAATGGTTAGTTCTTAAATATATATGTGTCTCATTCTTAGATTGCTGCTTGATCACTTTAAAAAAAATATATTTCCTCTTTGGCTGATATACTCTTTTTGTTCTAATTTGCTTATTTATCTGGTTTATTTTTAGATTGTAACATTGTACCAGAAAACAAAATGTCATCATGCTGCTGGAAACTAAATAGCTCATCTTCAGCCCTGTAGTAAACTGTATAATTACTGTGGAAAATGAATTATTGCTCTTTAAAATTGTTTGGTTATTACTTCTGAAACATGAGTCTTCTTTCTAAATAATTACCTGCTTGAATTTCTCAAGATGAGTAGCTTAGACCAACTGAAGGACATTCCATGGTTAAATATAGCTCTATAACTTGATTCTTGAGCTGCAAGGTAAATTTTTGAGATGAGTTTGAGACCTAAAAAGCTGGCAACTGGACTGCCCAGTTGCTGGATCCTCTGGAACATTGTGTGAATTTTCACCAGTGAGTTTCAGGCCTGAGAGGTCTGAATGTAATGAAAGGTTCAGTCAAAATCTTTTCTAGAAAAGAAATGTTGGGTTGACTTCTGTGCAGTTCACATCCTGTGGGTGTGAACGTGAAAGTCTCATGCTGATCACAGAGATTACCATTTATGTTCCTGACAGCACACATTTCTCTTCTTCACTCAGTAACAGGAAGAAAAACCACAAACCCTGCAACCATATTGGAGTCTATTGTTGGTTCTTCATGAAATCAGTCCAGTGCTGCCCTGGCAGGCTGGGGAGGAAGGGGTCGAACAGACAGAGTGTCCTGGGTGCCCATCCCTGGCTCAACTCCATGTCTCTGCTATGGGACCCTTGGTTTTAATTGTAGTTTCCATAATACTCATTAATGATTATGAGTTACTTAATGAGTTAAAGATCAATCAATAAATTACAGAATCTGCTACTCTCCTTCCTCACTCCCCTCAGGATCTTGAATGCCACTGTTTCATGGGCCAAGTGTCTGTTGTTCACATCTCCAGCCATGCTGCCTTGTTAGGGAATAGTAGATCCAGTTGTAAGTTAATCCATCAATACCTGTATCAAAAATTATCCCTGACACTCCAGAAATCAACCAGATTGCCTGCATCACCCTGTGTTGCCCTTGCTGTAGATGTCAGGGAGACATAAGTCTCCTGCTGGACCCAGGGTTTGTGATCTAGAGACTTCCTCGAGTTGTTTACAGGAGGTTTCTTTTACCAGCGCTACATCTTACTCTTCTGGAACTGACAAATGTGGACACCTGGGTAAAAGTAAGCTCAGGTTACTGATATCTTTATAGGAGAGATGGGTGGTAGCTCAAGACCACCCACAATTGGAGGTGAAGCAATTGAGTTTGAGAGGGAGCAGGTGGATGTGAAACAGGAAGACGGTTCCTCCCTTGGGCAGAAGACTGATACTTGGGAGTGGTCAAAGGATGTCTCTGCTCTCTTGAAATAGTTTATTCCCCATGGTGATTACCTAGCATGAGATGAAGGTAGAAGGTCTGAGCAGATGAACTACACTTCACCTTGCTGCCTGTTTGCTATGGAGAAGAGTCGTGGTTGTTGGAGCTCCAGCTGTGCAGAGTGTGCAGAATTCTTTCCGGGCGGCTCAGCTCCTCTTCCCCTTTCCCATTCTGTGGGATCAGTTGGACACACTCGCCTGAGAGACTTTGCACGGCTGTGAGTTTTATGTCTTGTTTGTAACTGCTGGTTTCTAAATTCCCCTTTCAGCTCTTTTCAGAGCCCCCCTTTTTTTTTTCCCCTCAGTATTTTTTTGTTATTTAGATTTCTTTGGATTATGGGCAGTCTGTGAAAACTAGAGCGTGGCAGCTAATTAAATGTAGGATTTCAACAGTCCTTCAAGCAAAAATAGTTTCCTGTGATATGTGTGGCTGTACATGTCAAACGCTTCAGGTTTTGTTTTTATTTAGGATTTCAGAATCTTGCACTATATATAATTCTTGCAGGCATTACAAGGTGGCATGTTTTGCATTGCTGTAGTGTGCCAGGCAGCTATCTAAACAGCAACAATTCACCTGTTTACTACCTTAACTCTAATGAATCCTGGAACTGCAGTTTTTTGGGAATAAAGGAGTCTTAAGAAGGATGGAAAACTCTCAACCAGTGGAGTAGAAAGAGGAGAAAAAGTGAAAGCCCAGACTTAAATTCTGACAGGAACATTTCCCATAGCTGTAGGGAAGCTGTTTTGCAGCACTGGAACCCTTGGGTTTCCCAAAACCACCCGCTCGACTTGTGTGCCTGTGCAGAGGAGGTGGGATTGTATAGCTGGGGCAGGTCTGGCAGATGGCAGAGACAGGAGAAGTAGGTGGAAAATAAACATCTTGGCAAAGTTAGATAGGAGTCATAGCATGTAGTAATCTCTGCAGTTTTGTGTTTGATGGGTTTATAGGAATTCTTCTCTTGCATTTAGTGTTAGCTTGTTAAAGGCCATCAGATTAGATAGAGGGGTGAAGTTGGATACGTTGCTTTTTTGGCCAGGACTTCAGGCCTGAAAGAGCTTAGTACATAAATCATGTTTATCCCCGGGGAAGCTGTTTGATTGCTCTGGGTAATGGGGTTCGTGCATTCCTGATTTATTCCCAGCAGCACAGAGTGTAGCACAGCAAACTGGTTAGATTAGCATATAGACTTGAACGTGGCTCCTGTCCCCTCCTCACCTCTTCTTTTTCACTGTCAAGCAGCTGCCTGGTTTCTACTTCTACTGCTTCTTCTATGCCTGTTTAGGCAACCTCCCCACCTGCAAACCCTCAAAACCAAACCCAAACCACTAAACATTGTGGTGTGTTGTGGAACGCTGTGTTTGCAGTGAGTGCTGCCAAATATCCATTGTTTAATGGTAATGGCAAAAGAGCGTGCAATGAGTTGGAAGCTGGAGTTGGAAATACAGAATCATAGAATCATTTTAGTTGAAAAAGACCTCTAAGATTGTCAAATACAAGTTCTTAATGACCTTGATGACCGAAGCTGTTTGGATTATGCTAAGGACTGTTTCAGAGCCCTGACAAGATGGAGTGATGTAACATTGGAACAGGCTGCCCAGGGAAGTGGTTGAGTCACCATCCCTGGAGGTATTTAAAAGATGTGTAGTTGTGTTTAGGGACATGGTTTAGTGGTGGACTTGGCAGTGTTAGGTTCATGGTTGGACTTGGTGATCTTAAAGGTCTTTTTTCAACCAAAATTATTCTATGATTCTGTGATGTGCTGGTGAAAATTCTGGAAGCTTTAGAAATGTGAGTTTTGGAAACTGTGCTTTCAGTGCCATGTGCAGATTTGTCCTGAAAGGACAGTTTATGTTCCCTGATTACACTGACAGATTCTTTCTAGCTGGTTGGGGAAAGTATTCAGGGGAATTCTGCCAGCTCCTCTTGTGGTCTGGAATAGCTCTGATGATAAACCTCTGCATGTGCTTTGAAAGCAGCAGCTGACTAATAAAAAGGCAGAGTACATGTGTAGAGGAAACACAGGGTGCTTAGGTCCTGACTACTTAAATCTGACCCTGGAAATTCCCGATGTTTTATACACCCTGGAATCAAAGTGTGTAGTTGTGGTGGTGAACAGTGAGTTGGTGCTGTGACTCCAGCCAAAGGAACTTGGCTCAGGTTATGTTGCCAGTGAAGAAGTGACATGACTCAGGAATGAGGTGATATGGGTGGAAAGTGGGAAAATGTCTACTGGACTCTTCTGTACCTCCTGTTAGATACTCACTAGGTTACTTTGCAGTGGTGAGCCTTGGTGAGAGTGGAGGTCTGAGCACACTTTAAGTAGTCACAAGAGACATTCTACATAGCGTTGTCTGTAAGTTGGCAGCAGCATTGAGAGCAAATGGCAAAAGTTCACAGAATCACAGAATGTGGGGGATTGGA
>NW_010324303.1:0-3101 GCF_000700745.2 Antrostomus carolinensis
GGGTGATACTGGTACTTGTATATAGAGGTTTTGTAAAAGCACGTCAGATCCATTTGTTAAAAGAAGGTAAGTAGAAAACCATGCATAAGCTCAGGTCACTTCACTGATAGAGTTGGGTTTTTTTTTCTCCTGCTTACTTGACATTATTTCATTGCCTACTTGACATTATTTCATGTTTAGCTTCACTGGTTCCTCTCAAGAGACTCAGAATTTTTAGGGGGAGGCTTCTTTCCATCCTTTTCAGCATTACAGACTGGCTGCCTGTTTTGTAGCACTGTTACTGATGACTTTTTAAATTACCTACACTCAACTTTTTCCCACATTTAGAAAGTAGCACCTCTCAGGGTTGTGTGTAGTGTCATAAGTAAAATAAAAGCAGAAAAAGAAGGTAGTCATTTATATTCTGTAGTTAGAAAACTTTCGAATAGACCATTTTAAGGCAGGATTTGTGCCTATTAAATGTAGAATTTCTTTATAAAAGACTTTCAGTTTACAATCTGATTTCCATTAAGAAATGAGCTGTATGTATAAATTTCATCTAACAGCGTATATAGACGACTTTTAAATGCTGCTGCTACTCTCATTTCAGAAAACAAAACTTGTTTTAAATTTATTATTATTATTTTTAGAAGTATGATCAGAAAAATAAACCTGGTTTCAGACAAAGTAGATGTGGCTGGTATTCTGTTACTCAAAAGCAATGAAAGTTTGCATATGAATGTGAACGCTCATTTTTGAGATAGATGGTGACTTTGAGTCAAAGGTCTTAAAGAAAGACTAAATGGCTGTCCTTCAAAATGACTTGTAAGTGAACCAAAATTAAGATTATGTATTTATTGTCATAATTTCTTTTGGCAATATGAGCACGTGCCCAGAACAGTTAGAGATAATAACTAATTAAAGGGTCAGGCTTCAAAAGAATTGGCCAAAAAATAGCTTTTCTGACTGTTGTAATGGTGTTTTGCATCTGGGCCAGTAACATTTCAAGTCACTCTACAGTAGAGTGAAAATCCAAAGAATGCTTCCAAAGTCTGAAGCAAATATGAGAGGCATTGATTTGTGGATTAAATATTGCCATGAACATCATTTAT
Organism: Antrostomus carolinensis; assembly: GCF_000700745.2. Classification (NCBI taxonomy): domain Eukaryota; kingdom Metazoa; phylum Chordata; class Aves; order Caprimulgiformes; family Caprimulgidae; genus Antrostomus; species Antrostomus carolinensis. The sequence goes on from NW_010324303.1 coordinate 1,092, forward strand.
CTCAGTAATACAGTAATTTGAATTTGGCACTAATGACACAGAGGTATAATTCTCACATGGTAGGGACCAGTTACATGCAGGTACATTCCATTGCTGCAGAGGATGGAGCAAGTGTATTGGTTTCTGGGCTGGATGAAATCTATTCAGTTTACAGATAACATTTGTAGTTTAGCTGTTCTGTTTGGACCAGTATTATTACTTCTGATTCCTACAAGACAATTCCTCTCATTATAAAGCAAAAAGGAAAAAAAAAACCTTCAGGTTAGGATTTCAGATTTCTGGAGATCTCTCAGGTTAAGACATTTTTCAGCCCCAGAGACAAAATTAAACTTGAGCACTTTTTTGCTGAAAAGAGCAGTAAATGCATACAGTGATGGCACTGGTTTTTGGTCAAGTTTTTGGTACTCTTTAGGAGCCAAACAGTTCTCATGGTGTGGTCTTTGCCCTCAGAAGCTCGCTGGCTTCAGCCTGTGTACGTCTCAGGCAGGGTGGCTGCTCTTTTTTACCTCGTTGAGGTGAGTTTGTGGCTCCCAGCCTGTTTTCCTGTTGGCAGGAGGTGACGTGCTGTAGCTTTGCTGTGGGTCTCCCAACTGGCTGGTGATCAGATCAATCTTAACATTTCCCTTACAAACCTGTACAGAAAAGGAAGAGCTACGGTAGAGTAAAACCTTTGAAATTCTGTAACAGCTGTATTAATTATTATAAGCGCTTTCTGAGTGAGAAGCTTTTTCATCGTGGTAGGACTATGAGAAGGCCTGCAAACGGATACCTGTATCATCTCTTCTCCTGAAGTTGTAATAGTGGTCTCTTGTCCAAAATTAGAAATTAGAAACATGATAGCTAAAAATAGCAAATATTGTTGTTGAATTTCCATCGTCTGCTTAAGTACAGTCCTTCCATACATTGAACTGCAGCTGTTTTCCTTAGTGCATCTGTCTGCAAACTGATCTCAAAAGACTGAGTCAAGATAAACTTCCATGTAAACCTAACACAGACATGTATTTACTTTTTATGCTTTGAAATCACCATGACTGTTCATAACTGCCCCCTCCCTGGATGCTGTCCCCTCCCTGGGAGTGTTGAAGGCCAGGTTGGATGAGGCTTTGAGCAACCTGGTCTAGTGGAAGGTGTCCCTGCTGATGGCAGGGGGGTTGGGACTGGATGAGCTTTAAGGTCCCTTCCAACCCAAACCAGTCTGTGATTCTATGAAATAAGAAAAGATATTTGCTTCTTTGCTTCATACTTAATATTTATGTGGGTTTTTATTTTTAGTGCTGGTTTGTTCACATAGTTAGTAAATGGAAAGTGGAGGAGATTACAAACGAGGCAGTGTCTATGCAAATTAAATGCAGTTAACTTTGAAACTGGTGCCTTGATGCCATGTTTGTGGGGGTTTTATTTATTTATTTGTGTGAACCTGTTGGGTTGAAACAGTTTATCTGTGGATTGAGAGAATTAGTGACACAGGAAGGGTATTTTAGTTTGAGTAGAAAAATTAATCAAACTTGTTATTTGCAGCAATACTGAAGGATATTAAGTTAACACTGGGAAGAGCAATATTTTTTGTCCCAATGGCATCGTGCAGGGATCTGCTGCTCAGTGTTCTGAGACTAATTAATCAGTAAGGGTGTCTAATTAAAAAGATGACTGTTCACCAGCTGCCACAGCAGGTTGGTTAATGGCCTGAAACATTAGAGTATTTCTGTGGCAAATATTTGTGTTCAGAATGCTGCATCTGTTTGTCCTCACTGAAAATGGGGGAGTTGATCTATCTACGTCGTGAGGAATAACTGGTGTGTTTTCATCCCAGTACGGCGGGAGCGACCCATTTCATGAGAGCTCTGTCTGTTACACGCTCTGGTCACAAACACATGATGAGAGAGCATCCAGAGTAGCACGTAGCGTGAGGTTTTCTCCTTGCAGCAGATTTTTGAAGCAGTGTCTGTGCAGTGAAGTGCTCTCGTATTTCTAAATCAACTGGTTCAGCAAGAGCAAGTGCAGAGTCCTTCA
>NW_010324304.1:0-4817 GCF_000700745.2 Antrostomus carolinensis
AAGACAATATCTACAAGTACTCTAGAGCAGAGGTCCTCTAACTTTTTCACAGGAGTCCGGTTCACCGTCCCTCACACAATGTCGGCGGCTAGACTATAGCTTATAAAATTCTTAGTGTTATTTGAATTGTTAGATTTCATACTCTTGGTTTGTTTAATCACAGCCCATATTTCACATTCATGAATAAATTGTGCGATAGAGTCCATGGCTAAATGCACCCCTGAATCACAAGCCTGTCTATTATGTTTCTTCTCCTACTTCGTGACCTGAGGCATCATGAGCCCATCAGGCTAAAAATTTTTCACCCTTCTGTTGCTAGTCCAAGTCTACTTGAGACACTTGATCTTAACAGCTTTATCTACCAGTTGTTTGTTTTGTTCTTCAGTAGTCCGACACTTAGGCACGTGGGCATCTACATGATGTACTTTTACAGCTAGCTTTTCTAGCCGATCAGCAATGTCTTGCCATAACTCAGCAGCCCAGATGGGTTTGCCTGTTCGCTGCCAGTTGCTCTTTTTCCATTGTTTTAGCCACTCTACCCAGTGCATTTTCCACCATCCATGACTCAGTATAGAAGTAGGGCACCGCCTATTTTTTCTCTCTCAGCAATATCTGTGGCCAGCTGGATGGCTTTTACCTCTGCAAATTGCCTCGATTCTCCTTCTACTTCGCTAGCCTCTACGACAGGTCATGAACGGCTCCACACAGCAGTTTTCACTTTTGATGTTTTCCTAGAATACAACAGAACCCATCAGTGAAGAGAGCATGCTGCTTTTCATTATCTGGTAGTTCATTGTATGGTGGAGCCTCATCAGCTCTCATCACCTCCTCCTCAGGAGACATTCTAAAATCTTTGCTTCCTAGCCAGTTCGCCATCACTTCCAAAATTCCCAGGCGAACAGGGCTTTCTGTCCCGATCCATTGTGTGATTGGACCGACCCATTTATTCCATGTGCTTGTCAATTGCGTGGTGTGTAAGAGGGAACACTAACCTTGAGCTTCCAGACCATCAAGGACAATCGGGGCTCCAAGAGGAGCTGTTCTTCAGTACCAATGACTTCTGAAGCAGCTTGAACTCCCTCATACGCTGCCAATATCTCCTTTTCAGTTGGAGTATAGTGGGCTCCATATCCTTTGTATCCATGACTCAAAAACGGAAGGTGTCGACCTCAAGTCTCCCCTTCCGCTTTCTGCCAGAGGCTCCAGGTCTGTCTGTTATCTTGGGTGGCAGTGTAGACCATGTTTTTAACGCCTTGTCTTGTCCAGGCTGGTCCAAGAGCTACTGCATGGACTGTTTTGTTTGGTTAGTTCAAAGGCGTGTCATTTCTCATGATCCCATGCGAAATCATCCTTCTTTTGGATCATTTGTTAGAGATGGCTCATGATCTGACTGTAATTTGGAATGTGCATTCTCCAGAAACCCACAATGTCTGAGGCGGCTTGTGCTTCTTTTTGGTTAGTTGGCTGGGACGTAGCTGTTATTTTGTTTATCACGCCCATTGGAATCTGACGGCATCCATCTTGCCACTTTTTTCCTAAAAACTGAATCTCTGGTGCAGGTCCCTTGACCTTGCTTTGTTTCATGGCAAAGCCAGCTCTCAGGAGGACTTGGATTACTTTCTCTCTTTTCTCAAAAATTTCTTCTTCTGTATGGTAGTTATCAATGTACTGCGGGTGTTCCAGAGCTCCACCCTTTTCCAGTGCTTTCTGAATCAGTCCATGGCAAATGCTGGGTCTCTGTTTCCACCCCGGGGCAGTTGATGCCATGTGCACTGTACACCCCTCCAGTTGAAAGCAAACTGTGGCCTGCACTCTGCTGCCAACGGAATGGAGAAGAACGCATTAGCAATGTCTATGGAGGCATACCACTTGGCTGCCTTGGACTCCAGTTCGCATTGGAGCTCTAACATGTAAGGCACGGCAGCACTCAGTGGTGGTGTGACCATTCAAGCCACCATAGTTCACTGTCAGTCTCCACTCCGCAATGCCCAGAAGGAGCTGAGAGTCCCACTAATCATTCCTTGGCTCTCCAGCTGAAGAATCAGTTTATGCATGGGAATTATGGAGTCACGATTAGTGCAATATTGTCTCCCGTGCACTTCTGTGGTAGCAGTGGTGACCTGCTAGTCATCAACCCTTAGCAATCCCACAACACAAGGGCCTCTGAGAGGCCAGGCAGAGCAGACATCTGTTTGATTTTCTGAGTGTTTATGACAGCTAAGCCAAAAGGCCAGTGGCACCCTTTTGGGTCCTTGAAATATCCTCTCCTGAGGGAAATCTATGTTAAGGCTGCATGGAGCACCTGGGTCAGGCACAATGGGCTGCTTCTGCATTTCCTCCCAGTTGGGCTTATTTCAGCCAAAAGTACAGTCAACTGTTGAGATGCCTCCATCATTCCAGAAACCGAAATGGATTCTGGCCCTTTAAAGTCTGATGGCATCAGGGTGCATTGTGCACCGGTGTCAGCTAGAGCATCATACTGCTGGTGGGGGAAGATGTGCCAGAACAACAAATCCACGCAGTCTATTAAACGCGATTGTCCCTTTTCTCCACCTGGCTGGAGGCAAGGCCGCTCTGATTTGAGGTACCATATTCGTCATTGGTGAATCGTTTAGGTTGATATCTGTGGGCTTCATTCTCATCACAATCAGTCACTTCTCATGAATATGAATCAAAAGGTTTTATGCAGGATTGTTTGCAAATTAGCCCCTTCTATTCTTTCTGAGGAATGGGTTTCTGGAAATTGGGGCAATTCTCCTGGAAGGTTCTCTAATTGTTTTTGATTTCTCTTGCAACTCATATACTCATTTTTCTACAGGGTAGGTTTTCCCATCCCATTTCTTCCAATCTTCTTTTTGGTCATGCAAGTAAAACCACGATGTCCCCATTGGTGTATGCCTTCTCCTTTGCACAGGAGGATGATCAGTTCTAGTGGTTGAGACATTGGTCTGTACAGGCAGAGAGCACAAATAGGACGCTTTTTCAGTCAGTTTCTCCACAGCCGAAACAAGGGAGAGTGAGAGGCTTTCCTCATTTTGCCCGATTCAGATGGCCAGTTCACATACTCTAGGTACTTATTTGTCCTTCCATTCCAGTACTGCCAAATATGAGGTGTGTGCCCTCCGTATGAACTTCTGCCACACGGGAATCATGCATCTGACTTCATCTGGACCTGCAGGTAACTGCGCATGGTCTGGATGATCATAAATCAGTTCTGGCCCAGCCACTTCCCTCAAAAGCTGGATACCTTTTTCTATGGTAGTCCATTTGCCTACACCTGGTTGCAATCCAATATCATCCTTGACGGGATATCTTTCCTTCAGAGTTGACAAGATGACGTCTCCAGAGGCTGAGGGTTTGCGTGTTGTTTCCAAACAGGGATCTTCTGGAGAGAGTCCAGTGGAGTGCCACAAAGATGAGGGGCCTGGAGCATCTGCCTTACAAGGAGAGGCTGAGAGAGCTGGGACTCTTCAGCCTGGAGAAGAGTAGATTGAGAGAGGATATTACCAATGTCTATAAATATCTGAAATTTGGGGGCCATATAGATGGGGCTGAGCTTGTGGTGGCTGGTGACAGAACAAGGGTCAATGGGGAAAAACTGGAACACCGAAAGTTCCGTGCCAACTTAAGGAAAAACTTCTTTATTTTGAGGGTGGCAGAGCACTGGCATAAGCTGCCCAGAGAGGTTGTGGAGTCTCCATATTTGGAGGTGTTCAAAATCTGCCTGAATTCTTTCCTGTGTAACCCATTGCAGGGAAACAGCTTTGGCAGGGGGGGCTTGACTAGATGATCTCCTGAGGTCCCTTCCAACCCCTACCATTCTCTGATTCTGTGATTCTGTGACCCTTATGCTGCAGGATAATGAAGTTTCTAATATACATGAACTGTTTGTGCTCACTGCTCTTAGACCATCTGAAATCACTGAGGTTTAAGCAGTGAGTTTGTTTCCTTTGAATTTAATATTTATCCTGCATGAGGTAAATTACCCAATGTAAAATAGAGACAATCTGACAGTATTCTAGAAACACATTAGTAGCAAAAAGAGAGCTAAGGAGAATCTTTATCCTTTATTGGATATACAGGTAAACATTGTGAAAAAGGCTGAGGAAAATGCCTTCTTTGCCTCAGTCTTTAAAGTAAGATAGGTTGTTCTCTGAATACATGGACCCCTGCACCAGAGGACAGGAATAAGGAGCAGAATGATGCTGCCATAATCCAAGGGGAAATGGAAGATGGTTAATGATGTGATGCGTATTTACAAGAAGCGCCGGAAGGATGATCCAAGCAACTACAGTTCTGTCAGCCTGTCCTCAATGTCAGGGAAGGTGATGGAGCAGATCATCACTGGTGCCATCATGCATCACATGCAGGAAAAGCAGGGGATCAGGCATAGTCAAAAGGGGTTTAAGAAAGAAAGGCCTGGAAGGTCAACACTGCTTCCCAACAGTGTTTCACTGCTCGGTAAAGAACTGGCTGGGTGTCAAGGCCAAGAGAGTTATGCATTGAGTAAAATCCAGTTGGGCGCTAATGAGTAGTGGTGTTCCCCAAAGATCAGCATTGGGGTCAGTCCTGTTTAACATCTTTGTCAATGACCTGGATGAGGGGATTGAGTGTGCCCTCACTAAGTTTGCAGACGACACCGTGTTGGGCGACAGTGCTGATCTGCTTGAGGGTACGAAAGCTATGCAGAAGAATCTGGACAGGTTGGATCAATGGTATGAAGTTCAGTAAGGCCAAGTGCCAGGTCCTGCACCTGGGTCACAATATCCCCATGCAATGTTACAGGCTTGGGGGGGAGTGGGTGGGGAGAGGCCCCC
>NW_010324304.1:4830-5101 GCF_000700745.2 Antrostomus carolinensis
GAGTGGCTGGATAGCTGCCTGGCAGAAAAAAGACCTGAGGCTGTTGGTTGATAGATGGCTGAACATGAGCCAGCAGTGTGCCCAGGAGGCCAAGAAGTCCAATAGCATCCTGGTTTGTATTAAAAATAATGTGTCCTCCAGGACTAGGAAAGTGATCCTCCCCTTGTACTCGGTACTGCTGAGGCTGCATGTTGAGTACTGTATGCAGTTTTGGGCCCTTCACTACAAAAGTTGAGGAGCTGGAGCAGGTCCAAAGAAGGACAACAAAGCT
>NW_010324305.1:0-5263 GCF_000700745.2 Antrostomus carolinensis
CACTCACCGTCATGGTTTGTTTGGAGACATCGCGGTGACAAAACTCGCGCCGCTTCTCAAGACGATTTTTCTCATCTTTGAGTTTTACGAAAACCGCGTGAAGGTTTAACAGACACGAATGAAAAGCGGCCCGTGGCCGAGGTGATGGTGGCGGTTGTTAGTGCCGTGATGAAGTGGGAAACGCTTGGTGCTGAGAGGCCTTTAATTGCTCTGATACCTCCACTTCCATTTCTGCTGCTTGACCTTTCTCAGTGATGCCATATATTGCATTCGCATGTCTTCCATGCGGCTATTAAGCAGGAAATGCTTTATTCAGTTGCACAGGTTTCTCTTGCTGGCAGCAACAACAGCAACTACTTTGTACTGCTCTTCCTAGAAGCGAAAAAATAAATAAATTACAATATGGTTGTTTTTTTAATGCAGCATTTTGAGCTGAGACCCTTGTTTTGCTGCGTTATGTAGATGAGCAAGACTTCCTATATTGTAACAGCATATGCATTGGTAGTTTTGATTCCTCAACCATAGGAAGATAAACTTTCACTTGCTTAATAGGGCATTTTACCCCCTAAAATGACAGCTATTTTAGCAAATCTACATCAAGTAGAGGGACAGCATAGGGAAGGCAACAGAAGGTGGCCACTGCTTTCCGAAGGACAGTGCCCCGTATAGCTCAAATGCTTGATGTTAGGTGAGATCTAGCCTGTAGTATGGTCTCAGGTCCAGAGACTAAACCTCATGTACTCTCATGAAGAAGATATCCCCGATCAATGTGTTCATGCTGTAATATTGGAAAAGATCATAAACCTTGGTCGTTGTTTAGTGCTGAACTATGGACTGGAGTTGTGCACCTTTACACACCTCAGTTGCTAACTTCAGGTACATAAACACCATATCAAACTTACTCTGCATCTGAGGGAAGGAAAGGCTTTTTTAAAATGGTAAACCCCATTCATTTCCTCTTGTTGCCAAATGAAAATCTAAACACTGTGTTTTCAGACGTAAACCAAATGCCATTTTACATTGTCTTTTGCTATGCAAAGCAGTGCTATTTAAGTATTAACTTAGGACGTATATTAAACACTCCATGTTTATATATACATTTAGAGAGAGTTTCTGCTCAGACTCATTTGCATTCCTGAAGCGTTGCACAATAAAAAAGCCAAGAGACTTGATAGTGCAGGCTCTATCTCATGTCACTCTGCCTACATAGAGCGCCTCTATCTCATGTCACTCTGCTGAACAATTCACTGACTTCTAACCTGGTAGTTCCTTTGCGCAGCTTATCACTGGTAGTTTCTAGTGTACCTGCTTGTGTATAAGAAATGAAAGCATCTTAAAAAATATACAAATTGATGCAAAGTTTTACTAGAAATATGAATAACCAATTCCTCTAATTTTTTGCTAAGCTATAGTCTGTCATAATTTGTTTACAGTTTCTGGTTATTTTCTTTCCATCAATATCTTACAATGTCAGTCTAAAGTCTGGACATCAGTAACTGATATTTTTACAGTAAAAAATAGAAATGCTTTTATTCTACAGTGTTTGGCTTTAAAGAGTAAGCATAATCCAGAAACCTTACATGATATTCCTTCAAAATTACAAGTTCATGTTTATTTATGTTCAGGTTTAAAGGTCATGAGTATATAATTCAGTGGTTATGGTACTATGTAATTTTTTCTTTTGCATTCTTTCATGTATGTCTCCTTTAATGGGAGAGTCACAGCTATTAGGATGACACAACATGTTGCCACACCTGGCAAATATTTGAGTTCTCCTCCACCTCTTTCCTCCTCCACCCCCCTTTTCCACTTGTTTTATAAACTAGACCCACCATCAAAGTGATTTATTGTGTTGATGGTGGTGCTTTATTATATTTTTTTAATTCCAGTATCTTATAGGCATTACATGGTATGATCATATTTGTGAGACAACCAGGCATCTAATTCAAGTTAAATAAAATAATTTAATGTCCAAAGAATGGTCAAATAATTTACTTTATACAGATACGCACTCCTTGATTGTCATTACAAGCAGAAAATCAGAAAAGTATCTGAAAAAGGCCTCTGTGCTTCAAGAGGAGATGGACTAAAGTCCAAGTCATTTCAAGACAAGTCTTCAACATAGCAAGAACTTCTAATAATAAACCCCCTAAAATTCATACACAGTGTGATCCAGAGCTTTTTGCTCTGAGATCACATCAGAGAGGTTTTCCTGATGTCCAGACTTCTCATGTCAGTCTTTCATTATTTTTCCAGGTCCCATAAGTTTCTTCTCTTTTCCTTTGAGGAAACTACAGTTATTTAGCCTAGAGAAGACTAAGAAAGAGAACTTCCAATTTCAACAATCATAATTTTGGGGGAAAAACCCAGTTATGTACTTAAGATTTGTCAGTTTTCTGTCTGGACATAATTTTAGTGTAAACCCTCAAAACTAAAACACAGTCCTCGTGCTAAAATGTAACTAGAGCTCAAGGGTTTATTTTGTGGGTCTTACAAGTAAGTGATGCCCCTGTTTCTACATCCAAGCATCCCAACCAAGATTTTAGATTAGGAAAAGCAAACGTAGCCTCTGCAGAGCTGTATGTACATTCTCTGCTCTTCCTCCTTTTGGATTTTTGTCTTGGTGAAAGCAAGGATATCTAATGGATATCCTCGTGGTGAGGAGTGACTTGCTTCCAAGTGCAGAAAGGATGCAAGAACGCTGCGTCAGCATCTCATTGAAGCTTAAGGGCAAATCATGTCTGAGCAACCTGATTGTCTTCTCATCCCGAGTCAGTCATTTCATCACAGGGAAGAGCAGTGGATGTCATTTACCTTGACTTAAGCAAGGATTCTGACACAATCTCTGGTAACATCCTTGTGGACAAGATGGAGAGGTACAGACTGTGACCTGGGTGGAAGAACTGGCAGGAGAGTTGGGCCTAAAGAGTAGTGATCAGTGTTTTGAAGTCTTAAGAGGTGGACAACGATAAAGAGGTTGATTTGGAGGTGGGTACTGTTAAGCACCTTCACATCAGTGATGTGGGCAGTGCAACAGGATGCATGGTCATCGAGCTTGTGGGTGACACCAGCTAAGGAAGAGACTGACTGACAAGCTGGGGTAAGGACAGAAGGACAGATCTTTGCACTCCCTTTCGCCCTAGAGTGGTGAGGGGGAGAAATATGTATCTTAAGAACAACAAGATGTAGATTGTACTGGTTTGGTTTGGTTTGGTTTGGCTTTTAGTTCCTCAGACTTTTGATCACAGCATTGACTGTTACTGCAGTGGTTAATTACAGGTCCAAGCACAGCCAGCAACTCTCTTTGTGCAGGATGGGTAGTATCAGAATGCCACAGCCTTTGTTTTCATCTCACTGCAGAAGAAATGTGTATACCTGGCATGCTGTTTAATACTGGTCATCTTTACCCTTTTCCTTAGGGATGTACCAGAGTGGGTCCAGTAGCTGCCCAGAGTTCCAACTTTTTTATACACTTATCCATCTCCCTTGGTCCTTTCCGTTCTGAAAATGTACTTGTATTAACCTGGAGAGAGGCTGACAGTAGGAGAGAGGCTGAGCTTGGGTATCTTTAAGAATCTCTGGCGTGCAACATGTATAATTCCTGTGAACAGTGCTGGAGGGTTTATAAACTTTTCAGTAATTAAACCTGAAACAATGCTATTTAACTTTGAAATTTGGTTACATTTAAATACTGCTTTGCTAACTTGACATGTTAGTGTTTTGGCTGTTTCATTTGTACAGACCCGGTCCTTGCTAGGAGTGTTTGAAGAAGATGCTGCTGCAATTTCCAATTACATCAATCAGTTATTTCAAGCCATGCACAGAATATATGATGCACAGGTAGTGTTAATAAAGTTCTTGAATGCATTATAAAGCTTTTGAAGCACATTTCATGTCTCTTGCTTTTCTTGAAAGTATTACAAGCAGTATTTTTTTAAACTTCCAATTTTTTTAATGTGGAAGTGAAATAAATTGTTTATGTTAGGGAGTGGTAAAGACTAAATTTTGCAACAGGATTTCTTTGACAAGTAAAAAGATTTTCTCACCTTCTAGTAGTTTTATTGTATTTCCTAAGTGTTTCTAAAATGTTTCCTATCATTATTTTAGTGTGAACTTGGTATTTGTAAACACTGATTATCTGTAACTCTCATTAACATTAGAGAAATGGAAGGGCAGGATGCTTAGGTTTTTTGAAAATCTGTAGTCAGATTTTAAGTTCCATGTCTGTAATATTTTCCTCTTAAAATATGTGTTTTTTAAAAAAAAAACCCCTAATTTAAATAAAAAAGTATCAAGCTTGAATTTTTGGTTGTTGTTTGTTTGTTTTAATCAGAATGAATTAAGTGCAGCAACTCATCTGACTTCAAAGCTTCTGAAGGAATATGAGAAACAGGTACTGTGTAAATCATTGTTGTCTTTGTGTGGTCAGGACTACCTGTTTTTGTCGTCTTATCTCCCAGAGCACAATGTAGAGTGCATTTAGGTTTGGTCCAGATAAAAGGAACTGCTGTAGTTGGTGGCTCAGATCTTTGCCAAAAGAATCTATTGTCTTCATATTGGTTCTTCCAACTAAAACAGAATCAAGTTCCTCTTACAGTGATGAATATTAGTAAGTTCTGGAATTTTTCATTTGGATCACCATTTTGGGGTTGCTTAGGGTGATGCTGGGGTTTTGTTTTTGTTTTATAAACCTTTTTACTGTTAAGTGCTTTAATTTTACCAGTCACAAAGAGAAGAGACTGCATAGCAGTCTCCATTTAATAACCATAATTTACTCTTATTGTGAGAATAACTCCATCTCTGACAGTGCTGATTGTGGAATCCGTAACTTTCTCCACTGGTCCACTGTACTGTGAAGAGTTTCCTATTTGTAGTGACACTGCTGTGACCCCTTTTCTGACATGCATGTTAAAAACAAAAAGTCATTCCTTTTAAGGAGGCTGGTGCTCCCTACCTTCATTCTTCACCTATTGGGGTGAACTGTCAAATACTATTTATTCATTATTTTGGTTTAGTGAGTCTTTCTAGAAGGTTGAGATGATACTTGTTTCCTTCAGTAATTGTTACTAATGAATAGGTGTAATGCAGATAGGATCAAAACCATGGTGGTGCTGATCCAAAAGCATTGTGAGTGTTCATACCTACAGTAGTCCCATTAGGAAGACATGGAGAAACAGATTTAGAGTGCCTTTTTTTTTTTAAAAAAAAAAAAAAGTCTTATATTTTTAATGACAGCCTGGAAAGGCTGCTTAAGCTGCCTGTG
>NW_010324305.1:5313-7140 GCF_000700745.2 Antrostomus carolinensis
TTTTTTAGAAGTAGCTGCAGTACTGTCATTTGAATTGGTTTAACATTATTGATACAACAGCAAATTGACTTTAATGACACAGCTATTTAATGAATTGCACTGTTTCTGCTGTTTCCTAGCAAAAAAAATCTTAGCTTTCAAAATAAAAATGAAAAGAACTAGCTTCAGAATAGAAGAACCAATTAGGGCATTATATTCTTATTCGTTAGCAGTTATGGATATCAAAATATACACCAAATACCCTTATTTCAGTTACAGTTTGTTATGTTCATTAAAAAAAGGGGGGAGAACCTAAAAAGCTGGAAGGAGGTGTTCAAAATTTTTAATAAAGAAGTTGGGGTTTTTAATATTTCCAAGTGTGTTTTTATATTTATGTATAGCTGCTGTGAATTAAAAGAAGAATTAAATTAGCACTGGATCTTTTACCTTATTTTTCTGATCTGTCTCCTTTGGACTGCTTTTTTCCCAGTCAGAAGATTAGCTTAAAAATAAACAAATAATGTTTTTTAACTGGTTTATTTCATCCTTTAGTTGTGACCATTTTGGTCATACTTTTGCCTCCATCGAGGCATTATACAAGTAAACTCTTTGGATGGCTTAAAAATTTCACATAATCATATAATTTATGAGCTAGAAGATTAAGATGAACACCAAATATTGCTTAATTTTTGATAATTTAAAAATAATTTGCAAAACTGGATAAAAATCTTCATAGATGTCAAATCTGCATCCTTCCTGAATTTTTTTAAATAAAAGCCATTAATTAATATATAAAATATATTAAGTAGATTAATCTGTTTTTAAAATAGATTTTTTTTTAAGAGAATTGCTTATTACTTCCTTCCCGCCCCCAATATATTGCTTCTTCTTGGAACAATAAAGAAGTTGCTTCAGTATATCTTAACTGTATAATATTTTAAAATAATAGAATGCCCAATACATTCATAAACATGATTAATACAGTTTTGTGAAAGCAAACAACATGCCTCCTTTTATTTTCTTTCAGCGTTTCCCACTAGGGGGAGATGATGAAGTTATGACTTCCACTTTACAGCAGTTTGCAAAAGTGATAGATGAGGCAAGTACTTGTGTTTGTTTCACTTGGCTAATGTTGTCATGTATAGACTTTAACTTGCTTAACTATTTCAGCCTTTTTTAAGATAGGAGGTATGGAAATGGCTTTCATTTGTCAATAAGGTAACACTTAATTGTATATTACAGCACATATTTAAAGTTATATAACCAGAAGATAAAGAGTCAAATTAGCAAAATGAGGAGACATTGTTGAGAAAGAATGTAGTTTAACTTACTGTAGGTACACCTAAAAACCAATATGGAATGGCAGTTAGAGACTGTTGTTCATGATGGTATTTGTATTGCCTGATTTCAGGTACCTGACTGACAAAGGAACCTCCTGCTTGTCTGTATTGGAGACAGAGACTGACTTCTGAAAGACAACTTAACTTAGCACCACTGTGATCTGAATCAGGATTTTTTCTGTGATAAACAGCGTTTTGAGCGGAAGAACACATTTGTTCTACCTCTGTAACCTCTGAAAGATGGGATGTGATGTAGCTGGAGGGAAAATGGAAAAATAAATTGGCTAGTCATCAGAATGTATGAGGCTGTCTTCTGACATGATCCAGTAACTTGGAATAAAGTTAGAAAAGTAGGGACAAATACTAAAGTTCTTCTATAAAGAGTTAGTGATGAGATCAGGAACATAGAAAAGAATAGCTGCAAAAAAAAAGAATGTTTGAGTTGTACATGTCATCTTTGAGTGAAATTGATGTTAACCTTTATTTTATTTTATTTTATTTTATTTTA
>NW_010324306.1:0-477 GCF_000700745.2 Antrostomus carolinensis
CCGCCCCGGGCCTCCCCCCCCCGGACGGGCCGGCCGCAGCGAGTGCCCGCCGGGCGGCGGTTGCCCAGGGGCGGCAGCAGCGCTTCCTTCCTGGGAGGCAGCTACGAACGCGGCGGCGTCACCACCCTGCAGGCACCGTAGGATCGCATTGCCGTTAGCGGCGGGCGGCGGGACGGAGCACGGGGACGTCACCGCGCACTAGTGACACTAGAGCTGCAGTACCCAAATTTGGGCACAGGGTGGCAGCAGAGACAAAGGAATGTTAAAAGCTCTATCGCGCATGCGCAGCACCAGGGTGCTGTACCTATTTTGGTTGCCGGGCAACAGCAGGAAACATGTTGAAGAGCGCTACTGCGCATGCGCCGATGGAGAACTGCAGTACTGAAAATCATTCACGAGGTGGCAGCAGCGAGCACAGCAGCGCATGCATGTGCGGCGGGCGGGGTGCCGGACCGCGGTTCGGGACACACACGGGGG
>NW_010324306.1:487-777 GCF_000700745.2 Antrostomus carolinensis
CGTCCTTTGCCTCTCCCCGCTCCCACAGCCCGGGGGCTGCTCCTGCCCCTTCCCCAAATCCCGTCCCCTAGGAGGAGAAGCAGCAGCACCGCCACCCTGGGCAGCGCTCGGGGGTCTGTTCTGTCCCAGAGCAAACCCCGGGGGTTGCTACATGTCTGTGTGTGGCAGTGGGGCTGTGACAGTGGCAGCAGGGAGTCCCTGCAGAGAGATTTCATAAGAAATGAGAGATTTCAAAAGTGAGAACTAAAAAAAAACAACTTATTTCTTTTCAAAAAGAAGTAAGGCAGCAG
>NW_010324307.1:0-11253 GCF_000700745.2 Antrostomus carolinensis
AGAGGAGGTTTGTGCCTCGGCGGTACGGGCACGCCTGATTCACCGCTGCACAGCGCCCAGCCCTTCGGGCGCCCCTCCTGAGGGAAGGGGTTTGTGTCAATAGAAACGGGCCGTGTGAATGCAGTACTCGCCTCTCCGCTTGCGAACCTGAGAATGAAAATGTTAACTTTATCATTTTCAATTTTAAAGTACAAATATTTGAAATGTTTGCACCCAATTTCTTGTCTTTACTGATTTCTAAGAAGATAATGTGTCACCGTGTTGTCTAAAAGAAAAAAAAAAAACGGAAAGAAAAAAACCCCACCAACTTGGAATTCCATTATTTGGTTGGTTTGTTTTAATGCTTTTGATTTTCCATTTCTGTGTTCTTTCCTTAGCCCATCAAGGCTCCTGAGTCTGTATCCACTATAATTACAGCAGAATCAATCTTTTATAAGGTACGGTTTATGCAAGTTTGTTTGCAAAAAAGATCTTGCTGTTTCTATTTCCAGTCTCAAAAATTTCCAAAGACAGTGAAAGCACCAGGGATGTATTCACAGGAACAGTTCTTCCTTGCCTAGCAGTTATGTAGGATTTTGCTCTGCCTTATGTCATTGTCATTCAGTCTTGCAAAAGGTAGTTTACCACAGTAGTTTACATAGTTGCCATTGTCCCATTTTTTTCCTTCCAAGAAAAGGATGCATCTGGTTTCCTTAGTAGTTACTGCAATTGGGGTTTTTAAACTTTTAACTTCCACCGTGCAGAGGTCAAGCAAAAGTGACTACAGCTGATTATTTAAATGTGTGATGTTTCCAACCTTAGGCACAGAACATATTGCCTGCAGAGGGGATGGGTTGTGCTGACTTCTAAACTGGCTCCCATTTCAGAGCTGGGTACAAGCAGTCTCAGACACCTTGAGAACAAGATCTGTTGACTCTTGCAATGAAAGCAGAAGCACCAGCCTTCTCACAGTCGTGCTTGAGACCATTTTTACCAGCGTGGCAAGGTGTTAGTGTTTTGAAGTTCTGAGATTTGCTTTTGTTTCCCAGTAGTACAAACAAACCATTTGAAACGTCTTTTCTCCCAAAGAAAAAGTCAGGATAGCCCCTGGGAGACTGCACAGCCAGAGGAGATGTGGTAGACTGAGTATGATCCCTGGAGACCTGATGCTTCGTGTCTGGCATCCCAGATGAATCTCCGTTTGCTATTGACTAGTTCAGAAGAGAATTGCTGTCTTTTTTTGCATGTTTTTGTTTTTGGGTTTTTTTGGTTTGTTTGTGGTTTTTTTTTTCAGAAATCCCTACGAATTATTTCAAAAGTTTTATTTAACCTGATCTCTTTATGCAAAATGTTTCTATTTTGGTACTTTGCTCTGCTGTTGAGAAGGAGATTGTTTGGGGGTTTTGAGGTCTTTTAAATCTGTTTTAAAAACAAAACCCTCCTGGATGATGTTTGGCAAACTCTGATAGTGACGGTGCAGGCACTGCACTGCGCTGTGTGACGTTGTTACAACAGCAAGGGAATTGCCTTTGCGGAGCCTTACATGTTACAGCGCACCGTGGAGGGTGGCGGGAGGTGGATCTGTGTTTTGGGACTCCTTTGCATTCAAATGAGTGAACTTCTTCATACCCAGAAAACTGCTGTCCCTGCATGCACAGGGAAATCCCTACAGTTACTTCTTCTAGAAGATGGTGTCGTGCTCTCCTGCTTCTGACAGCGTGAGACCGTCACCACTCGGCGGACAGGAGGCGCAGCAGTCCTGGGAGAGGGGGATGTAGAGCAGCTGAGAGAGCTGTGTCTTATGACAGATGAGGCCAAGGTTCCTTCTGAGACATCTGGCAGACAGAGGCCATGTGGAATTGCCTGTCTAATTGCAAAAGCAATTCTGGGACTGAACTCAGAGCCCTAGACATTGGGTGACTGTGCACAAGCAGTGCTGATGACCGCTTAGGTGAGACAGCACTCTGTCGTATGCCACCATTCTTTTGCATGTGGCTGTCTTTCAAGACTGGGGTAATTTGAAATAATTTAAGATACTGATACTTAAGATACGAATCATAATCACAGAGTGAAGTTTCTAAAATCAGATTGTTTGATTTAATTATCATTTGTATGTCTTCTAGGGTGTATACTATCAAATTGGAGATGTTGTTTCAGTGATTGATGAGCAGGATGGAAAAACATACTATGCTCAGATCCGTGGATTTATTCAGGACCAATACTGTGAAAAGAGTGCTGCGCTAACCTGGCTCATTCCTACACAAGCCAGCCCCAAAGATTGTTTTGACCCAGCATCTTTTATCATAGGTAATCTCTTAAGCCTTCATTTTATACAACTACTTCCATGTGCCTAGATTAATGCAGAGTTGTATTTTTTAAATTAACTTTTTAGCTTGTCAAGATAATTTATGCAACTTCCACATGTTAGACTCTAATCCTGTAAGCATCTCATTTACTTCAGTAACCTTTTTTATTTATCATATGTATATAATATGATTAGCACTACTGCAGTGAGTGTGATTACCTGAGTGTTTGTGCTCACAGGCACAACTACAGTCTTGCAGCTTTAAAGATCAAATTATTACTCCATAGATAGAATCAAAGTTATTACAGTATAAACCTGATATGCCAATGCAAGCTGTTTCTTTTAAAGTGACCTAAATTAGCTGATCTTCCTCTTGGGTACTTAAAATACGTAGCGGGCAAGCGCTGGCATAGAGGGTGTTCTGCCACTGATTATAAAATTGCTAATAATTCAGAAAAGTCCTTTTGTTAGGCTGGCAACAAATAGTATCTATTTAAAATATATTAACTAACACACTTCATTCAAATAACTGAATGCTTTAAATGGAAAAAAAAACAAACTAAAGCAAATTAAAAACAAAGATCAGCCCAGCAAAAATAAAGGTAGAGGTTTCTTGCCTAGTATTTGAAGCTACTTTGCCAGAAAAGTCATTGGTTGAAAAGGCACATTCTCTAAGGGATGTTGGCTGTTGTTGCATATTTTTAGGTCCTGCATACTCCAATTTTTGCCTTTAAATTTTGTCTTTGAAGATTTCTTTTTTTTTTTTTTCCCCTAGGACCAGAAGAAGATCTCCCAAGGAAAATGGAATATTTAGAATTTGTTTGTCATGCACCTTCAGAATATTTCAAATCTCGATCATCTCCCTTCCCTACTGTTCCTACAAGACCAGAGAAGGGCTATATATGGACTCATGTGGGACCTACTCCTGCAATCTCCATTAAAGAAACTGTCAGCAATAATTTATAATTTTTTAAAGGAGTGCTTTGGACGAGTTACTTTTGGGTGTATTCTCAGGTCTGTGAACCCCATACAAGAAGTTTAAAAAAAAATTATAAAATGTTCATTTTACTTTATGGATTATGGTACTTACTTTAAATTATATCAGATCTTTAAAGCAGAAGTTTTCTTTTCATCTGATGAGTTACTTCTGCGCTCAGTTCTTCAGACATTATTGCTCATTTTGGGACAAAACCACACGTTTCGTGTCATCTTTGACTTTGGTGAGCAAATAATTAACTTCTGAAAGTTGCCTTTATTGTTCTTATTTTCTAACTTATTTTCCAGTTTTTTTTTACTTCTTAAATTATTTAAGACTAGTTTCAAATAAACACTGAACTTGGTCGGTGATGCAGTTAACAGTTTTCTGTTACATTGGAGAGGAGTGATCTGCTTAGGTTTCTCTTCTTCAGACTAAAACCTATCATCTGCAAGGCGGTACTCCATTTGCAGTCACCTTTTAAGGGAATTTTGTTCAGCTGAATAAAATGTGGGCCTATGTCTGTAGCCTCCTGCTTAAACTGTGCTTATCTAAGGAGACAGATTTCTTGGAAAGCTGGGTGCAGATTTATAAATCAGTGTTATTTGGCTTTGCCATTGTGGCATCCTCATGGCAGAAAAGTATGTTCATTTCCTGAGCAAGCCAACACTGACGTATGATTTGAGTTTCATATTGTTACTATTTGTGTGTGTGTGTTAGCCTCGTCTCTTAAATTGATTTTAAATTATTTTTTCAGTCTTCACAATTAATGATGTTAAGAAAAAAATCCTCAAAGAAAAAGCAAAGAACTGCTTATATTGTCATTATGAAATGAAAGCCACAATCAAATAAAAATGTCACCCCTCACTGCATTTGAATCACCAGCAGCACTAAATTTAAGAAAGGTGTAATCTGATTTGATTAAAAAAGAAAAAAGAACTGCAAAAAGAACTGCACAAAAACCCCAAAACTATCAAATGATGTAGTAAGTAATCTAAAACAAATGTGAATCTGCTTCAGTTTTGTTACTTAAGTGTGATAGACAATTATTTGGTTTGGGAAGATGCAAGACTCATCAGTTCTTATGAGACAACCCACAGGAACTTTAAATACCTTTTTAGCTGTCTGGTCTTGCTATTAATTAGGGAAATAAATAAGAAAAAATCATACAGAAAAAAAATCTATTTGTCAGCTGATTAAACATAAAACTTGTCTTCTAAAAACCTTTGCCAGAC
This sequence comes from Antrostomus carolinensis, assembly GCF_000700745.2. Taxonomy (NCBI): domain Eukaryota; kingdom Metazoa; phylum Chordata; class Aves; order Caprimulgiformes; family Caprimulgidae; genus Antrostomus; species Antrostomus carolinensis. Next base: position 4,496 of record NW_010324307.1, read on the forward strand.
TCCCTAATACAGAAAGGGAGCTTTGCATTTAAACATTCTTTTTTTTGCTGTAGTGTGATACGAAGCTACTGGCAGAGAGAGTGATTATAGGTACTGTGCAGGACAGGCTAACTCACATCAATATATCTAATAAGTGCACATCAATTAAACCACTTCCATTTGAATTTATAAGGATACTGACAATTGCCCCAATAATCAGCAGAATGCGTGAGGTATTGGATATGGTCACACTTGTCAGGGTTTCCTGAGGACACCAAGCACAGTGAGACTGTCTTTAGCTGCAGTTGGCCAACGCATTTTGAACTTCCCCCCACCCCCTGCCAGAATCGTTAGGAATGGTGATTAATAAACTAACATCAGTGATATGCATATAGGTAAATCCTGAAATTACTGCAGCTGACTTAAGCTTTTGCTCCTTTTCCTGGTTTGTTAATAAGCGAGTAATTCCATTAAACATATTTAATTGAGTTCTAATTCTGTTTTTGTTAACTACTTAAACTGACTTCCAAATGCTGCTGCCTTCCTATTGATACTCGTCAGTGTTTCCAAGAGAGGCTCTAAGAAAGGAACAGATAAATGGTAATATGTTCATGAGAAAAACTTTTTTTGAAATACAGTGCATTCCACTTAGATCTTTTGACTTCTCTTGCCCTCAGTATAGCAAACTTGTGGACAGAAGAATGAAGCTGGGACAGAGATTTGTGGGAGAGTGGGATCAGTCCTGGTAGCTTAACCATTTCCAGCACAGACTGCTCTTTTTTTTATGTTTGGTTTTTTTTTTTGCTGTTTGGAGATGCAAAGAGAATTGCTAGTTTGGAGATGCAAACCGAACCAGTAGAAATTGAGCAACTTGATAAAACAGATATAGAGCTGTCATTAAAGTCATAACAGCTTAGATTATTTGTTGTAACAGAATCTGTTTATATTATTTACTTTTGTCTTCAGGGTTGCAAATGCAGTTATTCCTCCAGCTTGCATTATAGTCATTGTATTGCGGTGTAAGAGGCAACCTGTTGGCTCAAAGTGCTCAAGCAGAATGTAAGCCAGTGAAAGAAAGATGCTTAAAAGATATAATCTAAAATAATTCCCAGTATTAAGACCAAAAATTTATTTTTTTTAGAGCACTCTGGAACAACCTCCCTTAGTAAACACTAAGTATTTTTGTTTTAGTTTTTGGTTATACTGGGTAGTGCTAAAAAATAATCCAAATGGACAAGGATTCTGATGGTAAGGTCCCTAGAGAGAGTGGGTCTGCAGGCAGTGTCTGTTACTGAAGCATTATAACTTTATTTATAGCGATTTGAACAATTGCACTGTCCTGTTTTTTTGTGTCCAGAACATCAACCAGTGATATAAGAAGAATGACTGACTCTCCAGACAGCTTCCTATGGACAGAGCTGAAAGAACGGGACCACCAAGAGCAACATCTCTGAAAATTTCTCATATTAGGAAAATTAAGGGCAAAAGGAAGACTTGCAAAATGGACTCAACAGCAGAAGGGGTATCACAGGATCCCATGGGGACAGGCTTTGACGCCCTGCAACAGGAGCTGACCTCACCCATTATTCTATCTTTTCTTGTTTGGTCTCCCCCATGCCAAAATTTAGGTAGGTTTCATACTTGCATCGTTGGACTGTGAGTGAATACACTACTACTGAATTAATGGCCTTGTGTTAAGCTTCAGAGCTTTGTGACCAGTCAACAGACATTTTCCTCAAGTAATTTTGGTTCTAAAGATGGAACATGTAGCTAAGAGCTAAAATACACAGTGCGTATAATATACTAAGTAATGCATAGAACGTGGAGTGCCCTGGTGCATACGTTGCAGTTCCATCTCCCTGCAGGAAGAAAATATCCTTTTCGTAGTTATGGGAAATAAACATTATCCAATAACATTTGCCTGGCAGAACAGGAAAGAGTTTCAATGACAGAAATAATGCAGACATTGTTTTTTAAAACTTATCTTTTTGACTGGGGAGAATTTTCACTTCTGTGTCTGTATAGGAGAAATAAAAGAGCTTGAAAAGAAAAATTCATGGACTTAAGCAATGTACTTACCCCTGTTAAGGTGTAAGAGGCACTTGTTGAAGTAATTTGGTTGGCAGTTGTACACAGGATAATAATAGCAGTACTCATCCTAGTAAAAAATATAAGGAAAAAAAAAAGGCAAACAAAGCATTTTTAGTGACTGATAACTCAACTAATAAAGCAAATAACAAGTAACAGCTTTAATTTCCAAAGCAAAACTTTCAGACTTCATATATGTAAAGACTGTCCACTGAATATTTAATGATATAGTCAATATATTTTTGTATTATTGAAATGGAGTCTCAGTTACACAAAGCCATACTGGTTGAAATGAAGAAATTACTCATTTTAGATGTATGCTTGCAAGTCATCTAAATAAACACTGTTTTTTCTCAGGTATTCGTCATATATTTGTAGGCACATCAAAAACACACTTTGGGTGTATATTAAATGATTTTTTTTACCTCTAACTTACCTGAGTATCATTGAAGATTTGCATTAAAAGACTGGATCAAGGGGAAAAACACAAGGCCATGCTTTTCCAGAATTGAATTTATTTAATTTTCCAAATTTTAGTTTATGCCTAGGAGCTTTTTGATAAGCAGCATATTGGCATACCTGTGGTTTTTAGATTCTCACAAAGGCTTTTTTCTTCTGCTGCTTTTTCTGTGTCTCTGTGTCTCCTTCCAACACCTGAACGTGATGAGCAGAGCTACCTGGACCAGTACAGACAGCATTGGGTGGGCAGGATCTGAGGTCACTACAAAGCAGAAGCCAGACTTGGGATCCAGTTAATAAATCATGCCTTAGAAAGAGCAACTTCTCTTTTCTCTGCCCTCCTCTCCCTGTCCCTAGCTATCAGGTTTTCTTTCTTTTACACTCAGCACCTCACCAAGTGTAGTGAGAGCTAATGGAAGATGCAGAGCCTTGAACTTGTAGAGAAGCTAAACTGCTTGCAATTGGTGCGATAGACCAGCACAGACCATTTCAACTTGAAGCACTGGCTGAGGGACAATGAAAAAAACCTAAAAATTAGTAAGTAGAACTTTATGGTTTTCAGCACACAGAGCTAGGTATATATCTATTTACTACCCTCACATTGCAATTCCAGCCTTCAATGAAGGAGCATGGAACAGAAAGTGGTAAGAAATTAATTTCCTTCTCGTGCCATAATCCTACCAACCAAGAAAACCAAAAGATGTAGGAAGAGAAGCAGCAAAATACCAACTTGATGCACTCTGGTTGAGGTACTCCCAGATGGTACTGTTAGTAATCTATCAGTTTATAACATTTATCTGAACTTGCAGTTTGGAGCATCATTTCTGGGTACTTTTGTAAGTGAAAGCCAGCAATAGTTCTCTGGCTGCTGTAATACCCTGGTCATGTGAAAAGACAAAGCAGCAGTTACAACATTGTACGAGACTGTAAAATACACATTTCAGTGTGTCCATGGAGCACAACAGGATTGTCAGAGTGCCAGTGAATAAAAATGCCCCCTCCCCACCCAATTTATTTTCTTTCACAATTTATTTTCTTACAATTTATTTTCTTACACAAATCTTTCTCTAGGGGACATCAGTAGGAACATTTATTTTTGTCTTCAGAAGGTCAAACTGATAATCTTTTCCAATGTATGTAGTATCCTACACAATCCCTTTCTTTCTGATATGACCACATTTGGATAAAATCACACTGAAAAGCTGCTTGTGGCAATGAATCTGAAATACGTAAGCAGAATTTGGGAACCTCTTCTCTCCTAAGCCTAGATTTCAGTAGGCCATTAAGATACCATGCAAAGCATGTATAAAAGCACCAAAGATACCATGTCCTGTAAATCAGTGTGCCTTTCCCAAGAATGTCCATTTCCCTAATTTCAGGAATTTGCATATGGAATTTTCCAGTTACCCCTCCTCAAGGAGTCAGGACATGGCAGACTGAAAATGTCCTTTTGCTTGTTTTTGGAGGAATGGGGTTTTTTTGCATCCTGCATACGAAGGTAGAATGTCAGATCTTCCCTCTTTGGTCTTTTGGTGGGGTGCTTCTTCCACCAGGACCTTGCTGGCTCATCTGTCTCAGTGATCATCATTCTGCACTGGGTTGTATTTATCACATATTTCTCAACCTTCCAAAATGTCACAAAACTATTAGTGACCATTAACTTCAAAACAAGAATTGACTGAAGACAGCATAACAAATGGACAAGAGAAGGCTTTGTCACTATTTCGAGAAACGAGGTCTTTTATCTTGGTGACCGCTGTCCACCTATCAGTTCACTGCTAGATGTATAAGCTAGCTGTAAAATCTAATGGCACAAAGTAGTCATGGCATAAGTTTAAAAATTAAATACACATTCAACAGAACATCATCAAAGATTATAAGCAAATATCAGGTAGTAAAGCTTATTGAAAAACTTACCTCTATTCATCTTTTGCATACAACCAAAAGTGGGATGGTCGTATGGTGTGTGGGAAAGCAAGCCTTTTGTGCCAGGAAGATCAATAGTTTTTCATTGTGCTGATCCTAATAACTTCTGTTTCACTCTTCATGCTTTCTTAGATCTTTGTTTCTAAACTTTTTAGTAATAGACAGCTGCTAGGCAAGATAGAAGATCTGTCCCCTTTCCTTCTTCATAAGAAGCTGATCACAAACTATGGAGGAAATGGAAGTAAATGCTGAATTTATCATTGGCCAAAACAAAACCAAAAGCAATTGCTTCTTACCTTCAGTGTTTGTAAAGCCTGACCGTGGCTTAATTGCTCCCTTGGTGAGATAAGTGGAAATGGAATATTGAAACTTAACATTCATATAAGACTATAAAAAGAAACAAAAACAAAACCAAATGTGGGATAATGACAGGAACACATATTGCAATATACTTCCTCTGTAGGCTTTCAAGTCAAGCTTAACCTGTTTGTAATGACCTACAGCTCAGAAACCATCAGAAAAGGAACTAAGTTCACCTCAGCTTTTAGTGACCAACAACATTTATTTTTGACCAACTCGTTGCAGTACGTCAAGGTAGAAACAAGTACCAATGTCTCCTGTAGAAAATTAGTGCAACAAAACTCAGTGCAAGATCTGGGGAAAAAATCTATTTAACAAATCTCTTAAACTGGTTTTACAGACTCACATTAATGCCATAAAGGAATGTGTGATATGCTGGCTTTTTGCCATCCTCCTCTTGTAGAACTAAGAGCCCTCTATTGAGGTCTTGTCAGCATGCTGACCACCTGAAAGTCCAGCAAAGGGCCTCAACAATTATTAAGGGACTGGAGCATCTGAAATGCAAGGGGAGGGTGATAGCTGGGACTGTTCAGCCTGGAACAGAGAAGGCTCGGCGGGTGGGAACTTATCAGTGTGTATAAATACCGGACACATACAGGGTGGAAGGAAGATGGAGCCAAGATCTCCTGGGTATCCAGTGACAGGACAAGAGGCAATGGGCACAAAATGAGAAAAGGAAATTCTGTTGAAAATATGAGAAAAAACCTTTTTGTAAAAAAAAGAGTGATCAAACTCTGCAACAAGCTGCTGAGAGAAACTTGAGTTCTCCATCCTTGGAAATACTCAAAACTGAACCAGACCCAGCCCTGGTCAGCCTGCTCTGGCTGACTCTGCTCCATGCAGGGGTGTTGGACTACACAATCTCCAGAGATGCCTTCCAGCCTCAACTATTCCATGATTCTATGAGCTTTAAAAATTGCTATACAGCATATTATTTATGTTATCAGCCTGAACAGTGTAAGGTTGCCAAGTTTAAATGCCACGAAAAATGAGGTAAAGGCTGTGTAACTATCAGGAGCACAAATTCCAAGTTTATTAGGGACCCACAGTGAGACAATCCTCCTACTAAACCTCTACGGCAGCAGTCTGTTAATTTTGCAGTTCTAAGTTTCTCTCACCAAACCTAAATAACTGAGAAAGCAGTGAATTAATTCTGCAAATACTTTAAAAAAATAAATAAATAAATGAAGCAAATAAGTCCCCATACAACTCTGTCAAATGAGTATCCACTACAGACCTGCAAGGGTTTTCTTATAGTTATGAATACAAGCAAACAGAAATAATCTGAAAGGGAGTCTAGACACCAAAAATCTAAATGCTTTCCCAGAAAGTACTCACTTAGCATGCATATACAGAAAGGTGTAGAAAATGTTCAAGATGTATAGTTTAGAGATCTCATGAATATACAAAACCATTTTGCCAGCTACAAAAGTTTAGCAAAATTTGAATATCGCCTGATTCCATATTCTCAGTATTCTGATATTCAAATATGCACAACAATTTTACCCATGTTTTCAAAATTTCATAATTCAACTGTGCAAGTATATATTAAGACTCACTGATTTTCCTGACATGTAGCACATTTGAAATGGGATTAAACGAGCGCCGTGCTTAACAGGGGCTGATTTCAAAATATCCAGGAGGTCCATTTTCCTTAAAATTCAACTTTAGCAAGTCCACTTACAAGATTATTAATGCCAGGTCACAGCAAAGTGAGGGTGTTATGCAAGGTTACAGCCAAAAATACTCAAGTCATACACACCTTTAGTAAACATAAGCATGCTAAATTATATCAAGTCATTAAATGCATAAATGATTTTAATAAACGAGTATGTTTTTTAGCTGTGAGATATCTTTTCCTGGTGCGTTTGAAGGTTTGCTAGAAGGATCTTTTTCTGGATTGCATAAAGCATCTGCAGTAGAAGATGTGGTGATTGTGACTGGTT
>NW_010324307.1:11281-24158 GCF_000700745.2 Antrostomus carolinensis
CTGAATACCTGTAGAAAGGAAATACAGAGGGAGATACTAACTGGATGTATGGAAAAAAAAATCTCCACGAGTGATTAAACACTGAAACAGGTTCTTCAGGAAGGTTGCGTAATCTCCATCTCTAGACAGTCTCAAAAGTTGACTGAACAAGGCCATGAGCAACCTGCTCTCTGACTTAGAAATTGGCCCTGCCTTGTGCAAGAATTTGTACTAAATGACTCGAGTTCCCTTTCAATCTGCATTTTTCTGTAACTGTATATGCTTCACAGACATTCACTTTGCCAACAATACAAAGCATTCATTCAAGGTTAAGTATTTTACAGCATAAGAGATGGACATATTTTTCGTATCCAACATGAGCCACATAAAAACAAGGGATAGTGGGGAATTCTCACATTATAAAGCACAATTTGAAAGAGTAAAAATCTTTTCACATAAAATTTGGTTCCTTACTTCTGATAATAGAGTAAAAATAAATTTTAAAATTAAATTCTGAAAGCTTTAGAGGTTTAACATGATCCAACATAAGTGCTTTGTAACCTATGCTCTGGGCCAATCTAATATTTCTCAGTTCATACAAACTCTAAAAATTCCCCTCACAAACCCAGAGAGAATAATTAGGTTTGAACTCATTTTTTATAATATTAAAGCTTCTTAAAACTTGCATGCTACTACATGCCATATTAGAAGTAAAACCCACTTACACAAGTAAATCTTATCTACGGAATCGGAGAAAACCAGCCTAAACCATCCAGGTTCATAACAATAAAAAGCTTTTCCAGGACTAATCAGGAGCTTCTTATCAAGGAGCTTCTGCCATAATTCAAGTTCAGCTTCAAATGTCTGTGATCTTAAGAATTAAAAAAAGAAATTTTTTTTTTTATTAAAGGTTGAACAAGTGCATAAACTCATTGAAAGATATTTCCAGGACTTAATAAAGTATGTAATAACATGCACAATTAATTTTTATACTTCCAAGTTTTACATTCCCACCCCTTCTCAAACTTCTTACATACTTTTCTGAAGTCTGCCCACACATAGAGTCCTCCGGAACTTTTGAGCACGGGTATTCCAACATCTGCAAGCCCACCCACAAGAATATTCTGTGCTTCTTTAAGTCGCTTTTTGTTGGTGGGAAAAAACACATTATCCAACCAATCTATCAAAGCAAGAAAAATATAATTGTTTCATTTCCAGCTGCAAGTGAAAAATAATACAGTTCAATGGAAATATTTCTAGTGTGGCTAACCTCTGTCCCTAAGGAATTGACTGAGAACATGCTGAACAGGTCCAGGACAGCTGTGGAAGACAGCCAGTTGATTCACAGCTTTCCGAATTTCATGATTTCTGGTGTACAATATTCCAACTCTGATACCACTCATACCAAAATCCTTGGAAGACAAAAAGAAGAGAGCAAGGCGAGATTTTTACTTTATGTTTGTGCTTTGTGAAGCAACAAAGTCTAGAGTCATTGTGATGTATATTTACTCAAGAAAAACCTCTGGAGTAAATTCTCAACACTGCCAAATGGAGTCCCACGCATGACAAAAAACAGCCAGCAACTTCTAAACAATTCTGTGGCAGGGAGCTCACTGGCTTCAACAAAGTTGCTTTACAGACAACTGACAACATACTTGGCTCATACACTTGGGCTGTCCTCATTATAACCTACTGTTGTTTCCAAGCAGTCAGCAGTTTACTGTTCCCTCCAAGAGAAGAAAAGGCAAAATGTTACAGATCTGAAATGTGCTTGTATGTTTCAATGCCTTTAATATATACACACATTAACTGTTACTGTTAAGTAGATCCCAAATTAAACTCTGAACTTTAAAAAATTTTACACTACCAAAGAAGAAAACAAGATAATAAACAATGAGAAACTCAGTGTGGCATCTATAACACAAATTATGTCAGAATAGCCCAGCTAATTTTTGTGGAGAAATATCTTAAATTAAAACACAAACACAGTATTCTGTCCTACCTTGCTAAAACCCCACATAAAATGTGTCCATTCTGGATCTGGTAAACTGAATGAGAAAAGAAGAGGATAAGAACTGTTGCTATAGAGGAACAAAGTATTCAGTTTATAAAAATGTCTACATTTGTAAAATTGTAGCAGTTTCTTAGTAAATCCTTTAAAATGACATAACATGACATCCTTTAAGGTGATATGACAGTTTTTCAGAGATCTTTTAACAAAACGTTACTCTATGACACTGATCTGCCAAGTCTGTGCTGAGGCACTGATTTACAAAAAAAAAACCCAAAAACCCAAACAAACAAACAAAAAACAAACAGAAAGAATCTGCTCTAAGATGTAACAGCCCAGTTAAAATTCCCACATTCCCACTGCATAGTCAGTGTTCACATACATATTAAAACAAAAGCAGTATTTACACAACTGCTCTTGTCCTTGTCAGAGAACTGTTTGCTCAGCTATGCTGCACTTCAGGCTAGGGAAGGGAGAAGCGAACATTTTAGGGCATGCACCTACACAGTGGGCTGCCTCTAAACAAAGTACACCTCACTATACCACTGAAGATGATGGTTTTTTCTCCTTCATGTAAGCAGGGCCAAGACTGGAAATTTTCTTGTTCAGCCTAGTGGAGCTGGGTGAACTTTCACATCAACAGAACTATTTATTAGGCTTTGTTTATGATTCATGATCTTATATGGATGAGGGCTCACTTGGCTTGGATGGATGGACTTGGAAATTTCCCATCAGTATGAAATTTATACAAAGAAAATCACATACTTCTGGGGAAAGAAGTTTTATTAGTCAGATACCAATAGGTTTAAATATTCTTGAAATATTTATTCTTTTCATTACCTGTTTAGGAAACTAAGAGCACAACAACATACTAGTCGGGAAAGACACTCATTAGAGCAGGTAACTTGCACAACCTGAGGCAACTTCATTACCATTATAGTGAGAACTGTACATTACACTCAGGCTGTGTGACAGGGAACAACAAAGAAAAGCAAAGTGGCAAAATGACTAAGGGCTCTATCAATTTTTATTGTTATTACTGTACCATACACATTAGCTGGAAGGAAGAGATCTGCTGTTTAAAGCTGTCTGTGAAGAAGATCTCTTATATTAACTCATCTCATAGTTGCAAAGACTTGGATATGAGTTAGTTCAAGCTATAGCAGTTACACTAGCTAACCAGAAGTCTGAAAAAAATGGCATGGGTTCTATTTAGGGTTAAATATCTTCTAAGCCCTACTAAGAAATCACACTTACCGATCTAAACTAAGAACACTGGTGAAGGTGGTATCATCATAAACAGACAGCATGTATATTTCATCCATTATTACATGCAACTCATATCTATGTATAGAAAAATACAGGCATATTAACATATTTTAAAAGAATCTTAACTACTGCCATGGCAAAGTATCCATAAGTACACCTATTTGCTCTCATATTCCCCCTACAAATTTTACACAAAGAGGTCACAAGGTTTTGAGGTCACAAGGTTTTAAGGTCACAAGGCATGCTGTGAGCACTTGTGCATCACCAACTTCTATTTATACATGTTCTATATTTCTCAGCAGCAATAACATTCCACATATATGAAACAAAATTCAACTGCATGCTCAATCCAATGGCTTTCTGGAACATGCATGGTTCTACCCAAGTCTTATTTAAAGTTTAAAATGAACACAGAAATATATTATAAACCCCTTTACCCTGCAAGATTTGTTCAGTAAGACTGGAAGCCAAATGCAGATGTTAGATTTAAAAAAAAAGACTTGTCATGCACATAAAATAACTCTCCAGTACATTCTCACTGTGAAAATCACAGTAAACAGAAAGCCACATTATCATCCTTGATACCAACAAGCCATGTGCATATTAAGAAAGACTCAAAAAACTGCAGAATGGTTTTCAACACCCAAGTAGTGCAGGTACCTTCTTCTATGAAAAGCTCATTTGGTCTGATTGTTGACTTCTATATTTTCTTTTAAAAGGAAGTTTCATTTCAGAACAGTAAAATTATTGTTTCTAATCCTTATCCTCTAACTTTATTTTAGTACCAGCTTAAGTTGGTTGCATCCCGAAATCCATGGAGCGTGCTGAGAAGAGATACATTTGCTGTTCTAAAAATCTGGTGACTGGAAGTAGCACATTGAATTCTACCAATCTCCAATGCTGTTTCCATGAAAAAAATAATGCCAAAAATGTATTTGAAATTTAAATAAACCAGAAGTAGTCTTGGATAATTAATGAACAGTTAATACCAATCTACTCTGTTTAAGATCATCAGAAACTAAGTACTGTTAGCATTCAAAGTGTGTACAGACTTTGCAGTCACTCTTTGGCAGACCCTCACTGAAATAATAAAGGAGTACGTCTTTTCCTAGAAAAATACAGATGCTTTTCAAAAAGAAGTGCTTTTTCTCCATCAGTACCCAAGGGATTCAGGAGATTGTTAGAGCTTAGAACATGAACTCTGAGGTGAGTGAGGATAAAAGAAGGGGAATGGGGAAGAGACATTTCAAAAGTATTTTCCTTTGACAGAAAGTGAATTGCTTGCATGTCTCAAACTAAAAAGGTATAAAAGATGCTACAAAACTTCAGATCATTGGCTTACTCCTTACCAAGTCAATTACTTTCCCTCAATACCAAATGGTAAGATTTTCTTATTTTGATAATGTTTCATATGACAGTGCTGGTCATGTTTACTACTACTGTTAAAGACTGGTAATCACTTGTTTTCATTTTTCTGAGCCATGCATTGAAGCAGGTTAATAAAGAAACATTGTTAGGTAAATAAAAAGCTTTACAAGTTTAAACCACGTATAAAAGAAAAAAAAAAATCCAAACAGTATTTCATTCAGAAATACACTGTTGGATCCCAGGTTAAGCAATTTATCCTAGTGTTCCCAGAAAGGCCAATTAAAAAGGATAGTTACATGAGAAACATGATCAGAACCCTGTCCCTCACCTCCTCCAAACACGTACAAGCAAAGAACAGGCGGTCACCAAAGGTGATTTTTCATCACTGCTCTATTGCATTAACAGAAAATTAAATACCAAACAAATAGCACTAGGGCTCAAACCTGTGTGCAAACTCTAGGCATTCTTTCAGTAACTGTGCTGGGTAAATGTCCCCTAATGGATTGTGGGGGTTGATCAGGATTAATGCTCTGACTCGGATGCCCTGAAAAAAGAAAAACTGACAGTTGCAGAGACAAATAACGTCCAACCAGTGACTAGCGAGGACGCAGCGAGGAAGTTCCTGAACTCTTCAGTGAAAAGCAGCTTTTGAAAATTATTTTATTACATACTACAATTAGTATAGAGACTAAGGTTCCAGCTACCAACCTTGTTTCATAACTTACCTAATATCACTCCAAAAACCATACTAAATAGTTTATTGTAAATGAAAGTCAGGTTAGCACTCATTTGAAACACCCATTGATAGCAACAGGCAAGATTATGGTGTTGTAGGGATTAACATTGGTTCTACAGGCATACTTGCAAAATAATTTCCCAGGATTAAGTAAAGTTATTGTTGATAAACATGGGAAAGCTGAATAGAAATTGGACTTTGACATCTAATAACTTGACAAGTAATTAGTTTTTCAATGGTGCTTGTTTCTTTAAACAAGTAATAGAATCTGCAGAGGACTGAAAATTGAATTACTTGGTGTTCTGTGAGATGTGCAGAGGTCTTGAGCAAATAATTACTTTTTAATCATATTTATCAACAAGGCAGAATTTCTGTTACAGAAATTCTCTCTTCACAGAAGCTAAAATTTTTTATTCAACTATTTGAAGGGACTGTAAATATTCTACTGTGTAATAAGTCTCACATGGTCAAAAAATAGTTTTCAAGTACAAACATAACCAGTCTTTTTAATTCTACATGCATTTTTCAGAAAATAATCTATTTTCTATTTGCTAAAAAAAACTTTAATATATATTAACATAAGCTATATGCAGAAGATATATATTCTATGGTACACAATCAAACAACACAATGATTACAGCAGAAACTTTCAAGATTTTCAACATATCAACATGAGATGTTGCCCTATTACTCAAGTTTGGGATAAACTTGAAATTAAATTAATATTCTTTGGGTTTGCATTTTTAATTTTTAGAAAACCTCACCCACTGCAGATTCTCACTCTACCAGAGCCTCCTCCAAAGGAGATAATTTGCAAAGATCAACACTCAAGGAACTCCATAAAATCTAGTTCAGTTATGAGGAAGCCCTGATATTTGTTCTTTCTGCCACGTGCAATTTGTTTGAACATTAATGGTACTTCAAAAGAAATGAACTTGCAGTGTATTGCCTTTGACTCCAGCTACAAGAAGAAATTACCTGAGAGCAAGATAAGGTGCAAATACTAAGCACAAACAGCTCTTCCACAAGTACTCCTTGCACAATAGCATATTTAGTGTATTTGACATCTGGCGAGTATCAAGCAGAAGATGCCAAGTGAGGCATTATTCTTCACAGCCACAGCTGCTGTGGGACGGCAGTTTGTCAGCTGCTGTTCTAGCCTAGTTCCTCCAGCTATTTATGATATTACATGTATCCAAAGCAGATCTTTATAATATTATTTGTGACAACAGTTTCAGCTCTAGAAGGATAACAAACACATGCAGATCTCTGAAGTGTTAATCTGGTCTGTGATCCAGTGCCTTGTCCAGCCAGTTCAGGTCCGGAGAGCCACAGCAGCAGAACAGGGATGCTAGCTGCCTCCCTCTGCTAGCTCCAAGGGAGAAGGGTCTGAATGCTCGAGCTCGTGGGCTGGCAAAGGCACAGACAGACGACACGGACATACAGATGGTGTCTAAACATAGGCACCATGCTGATCAAGCAATTAGCCAAGTAGGACAGCTTCAACATAGCTATAAAAAAAAGTTATGCACATATATGCGTGTATCCAAAATACCCATCTTTTATATGTTACCTTACTTATAACTGACCTCTGTAAGTGACCTTCCTTGTAACTCTATGTTTTATCTATTGTTAAACACCATTTTCTACTCTGGAAGAGGACACAAAAAGTCTACCTCACTGCCATCACCACCACATCTTTTGGTTTTACTATTCAGCCTGTCCTTCCTCTGCTGGATTTTTTCAAGGATGAGCACAAACAGTTAAGTGCATTTATAATTTTCCATGAAGTGAGTGGATTAGGAATATCTAAATAAGAATAGGAAACATTTTAGCCTGAAATACTGATGAGCGCTATTTTGTGAACACTCACAAAACCAAACATTTCCACAAAGAAGAAAAGCAGTTTCACACACAGAAAGGTATGTGGAAAAAAAAATTGTATGTGGCAAGCAATAATATCCTAATTTATGCATTCCTGATCAGAATAAAATCACTGAACATGCTAAGTATTTTAAACTAATGAAGTTTCCTAAACTCTGTAAAAATTACATTTGTAAGTTTTGGTTGCTAGCAATTCTTTGTAAGCTGGAACTCAGAAGAACCCTCTTCAAAATCACATTAGATATGTTTCTTTAATTAACTGAGTGGGTCATTACAGTAGCGTATTCTCTCTTCTGAGGATCAGAACAATAGCTTGTTTACAACACTTTGAATTCCACTAAAATCTACAGAGAAAGAAACTTGGTCTTGAAACACAAGTTAAGATCTGTTCTTCATAAAACAGAGTCAGGGAATATCTCTGCATTTTGTTACAGAGCCCAGATTATAAAACCAATTCGACTTCTGTCGCTAGAGTTAGACCCACCTCAGTCACAAGACTGAAAATCTGCACAGATGAAACTGTACAAATGGTTCAATGCTGAGAACATATTCTGCTTACAAAATAACTAGGAAAACATGAGAACTGAAAATCAATGTTAGTGATACCTGCTTTTTAGCTCCCTGTAATGCATTTTCTAATTTTTCAGCTGTTAACTGGAAAGGGTGACTTCCTCCATCAGATACCTACAGAACAAAAAAAATCAAAAAGAATAAAAAATAGTTAAAATATAAAAAAATAAAAAATAAGACAGTGAAGAGACACTCCCACCTACTGAAAATACAATTGCTGCTGGCTTTTATAAAATAACAGAATCTGAAACCAAGATCAGTCTTTTCTATATAATCCAGTCAGCGACTTACAGAAAAACTTGAGTACTTGAAAGGTTGTTTTTTTTCCCTCCGACTGTATCATCTGGTCTTATAAAAGATGCTATCCCACTTTGATTTGCCTCACAGATTACTGAGCTTTCAAAGAGAGAACCAATCTTACACAACTTATGTGGTAGATACATCTTTCAGTGCTTAAGGAGAAAAATTTGAAAACCAAATTTACTCGCAGTAGGAGCGACACTTAGAGCTGACAAATTACAGTTCAGCATGTCAGTGCAGAACAGTGTCCACACAGAACAAACATAATCCTACACATCTGAAGACACCAGCCTCCTGTCATGCTGCCATCTGAGAAAAAGAGAGGCTGTCTCTAAAAGTGCTAGACTAGTCCCATCTCCACTTGCACTCAGTTTGCATTTTCAGGTTTTCTTGATTGTTTGTGAAACATCTGTTAATGTAGGTGTATAGCTGAAGCCTCACCTTGCTGAACAAGGGCACATGAACAGGCTGTATTCCGCCATATAGCCATGTTTTTGAATTTATACCACCATAGTATGGAGCTGGAATAAGATATCCATCTACAAACATTAAAAAATGAAATGAGCATTTCTCATGAGCAATTATTTTGCTATACTGTAATAGTCTAAACTGACAATCTAAGAATGTGGCATCTGAATTAATCTCAAAGCTTTCACTGTGGCATAAACCTATATTTAAACAAAACTGAAAATTTAGTGTACATCAATCAACCTGAATTCTTTCACAATATTTTTCCTTAACATTTGCAATAACAGATTCGACAGTCATATATATTTTCAGTAAAAGGGAATGGACCTGATCAACTACTTGCTCTATTTATTTATTTATTTAAATAATAACAACAAATAATGATTGTGCTCTCAATTTTTTGCTAATGCCCTGTTACTATCGATTTTTCATCAGCATTTGCTGCAAATCTCATCTACTTCTTTCTAGTTGCCAAGGTGCTATTTCACAGCCAGGGAGCCTACAGCACCATGGAAGTGTTTCCCTCCTCATTTTTTTGCTGTGAAGCAGCCCCAGGTTGGTGTTTTCCTGGAGATACTGCAAAAGCCCTGCGTGATGGGGTTTCAGAGGGGACAGCGTGGGCTTCCTATGTTAATCAAGTGGTAAAAATGAGCCTGTCAGCATTCAAGCAGAAGAATTCCTGTTAAAACTGTGCAAATACAATGAAATCTGAATATTTTAAAATAGACATGGATACAAGTAGCCTTCAGTAAACATTTATCATTTAAAACTAAACAAAACTAATTGGTTTCACAGTGCTTTTGCCACCAATCTGCTGAAGTCGTTGCAGTAGGTTACTGTACATCACTCCACCCTCCTCTCAAGGGCTTCTGGTGCCCATAACAGGGTGCTATGGGGGTGGCACAGCCTCCTGCACTGGAGGCCACATAAGTCATCCTGCTCATCCTCCTTCCCTGGCAAGTCTTCATGGATTTCCCCATTCTCAGCTCTGTTGCACACCTATGCTGTTTTCTTCATTCCAAACCAGAGGGGAAACCATTTTCCCTTATTGAGCTCTCTTTTTCCCTCCTGCTGTCGGCCTCTGCTGTGAGCAGACTGTTTCCCGGGACTCCGCTCCTTCTGCTTTGCATTCTCACCTCTGCTTTCTCCTCACCATCACCCAGGAATCCCTCTTTGGCTGCAGTTCCATTCCGTGTCCCAGATTCCTTCTACATGTTTCCCTTACTATTACCTACATTTTCCCTGGGTTCCAGATTTAAACCCAGTCCACATCCCTCCCTGTGTGCCCACCCTCTCCAGCTTCCACCATGGTTCCCACTTCTTTTTCTCGCACCTTTTCAAAACACACTGTATTCTCTTGATGTCCTTGTCCTCTTCCTATAGCGCTGTTAAAAACTACAGGTTGCATTCCAGAAAGCAAGTGGGCCTGCTGATACCTCAAACATTTTCCACCATTCTAGAAATAGAGGGAATATTTCAAACTCTGCCGGTGACAAAGAAATACCATGCCTTGCTTCATTCAGGCAGTTAGAATAACAGGAGGCTGTCAGAAGTCACCATGCGATTATATTCACTGCTAACATAGGTTTTTAAGTAAAATAATAATTTTTACTCACCATCAGGGTCACATAATACAGTTGACAGAGTAGCAAAAACAGCACAACAGCCATTCATAACAGTTATCTGAAAGAATGAGTACAAACTTTCATTTAGCAATGAAATATTTAGCAGAAATATCAGCACTTGTCTAGTTTAAATTCAAAAAAACAGAGTGAAAAAGCTACACTATTGCACTTGTAACACCAAGTCCTTGAGTGTTACGCATGGATCACCTTTTCAAATGGAAAAGTAACATTACTGAGACTTCTGCAAATCTGGGATATATCCCTCCTGTCACATCTTGATGACATTTGTGTTCAAATTTACTCAGCTTTATCAGGTTAAGAAAAATAAGATACAAAGACAAAGCACTTGTCTTACATGTTCTGGACTCAGTGCTTTTGCAGCTCTGGCATAGTCAGTTAGAAATTTGGCAATTTCTTCTCTGAAGCTGAAAAACAGAATTAAAGTCAACTGTGCAATCATGTGATTCTCAGGAGAACAACAAACAAACAAACAACATCAAACCAAAACCCCATAAAATAAGACACAGAAGAATTAAGTTTACCAAAAATGGAACAAACACAATTCATTCATTCTGTTGTGAAAGCCTAGAAGTATTTGATTAAATAATATGATTTCCTCAGATATCCAATGTGCTACATTTTGTGAGACAGAAGGACAGAGAAGCCACCTCTTACCTTGAATAACAGTGACTGTGACTCAACTATTACTGCTATACACTATGAAAATGAGAAAATAAAGCATCTTTGAGCCTGAGTGGGATCTGGTTTTGGAGAAAGGACAAGAATTTGGTACCACAAACAGTGAAACCTGAGTCAGCAATGATTCTTTAGACCAAGACAGGCTTTCAGCCCGAGTGACGACAATGGTGGAGCTTCTGTTGATCTTCAGGGAGTCAGTATTTCACATCTACTCTTTACAGCCCCTAGAGTTTCAGTTTATCCCCCAGGGAAAGCAGAATGAATGATTCCAGCAATGATTCACCATAGCTCAGGACGAAACATCAATACATGCTCTCTTGCTTGCCAACAAGCCCCTGGATCTTTGACCTTTGGTGTTCTAGATCTTTGTGGCACAGTGAGGATGGGGAGAAAACCAGAACAATAATCAGAGAAGTAACTCAGGAACAGGAACCCAAAAGCTTGCCAGCATGCAGGTAACAGTAACACACCCACCCTTCGGGCTTACCGGAGGAATGAACCACACCCAGCTCCACACAAGCCCCAACTAGCACTGACCAAGAGCAACGGGATGAAGGGGAGAATGAACTTCTTACCTTCTAGTACCTTCTGTATCAGAATACTGGAAAAATTCAGGCTCCAGATAATTCATGTCAGGTCTTGTGAGCTAGTGGCATGAAAGAGAGACACTGTAGAACACAGTGTTCTGCTGTAGCAGAGTAAAACTTGCTTATTTTTTAAAAAGCAAACCTATTATTTAGTAACATTAAGGAAATGGAGAATATAAAAATTCATGAGTAACAATTAATTTTATACTTTGCATTTGTGTTTATCAGTTTTAAGATATTAGAAAATAACATTAAAACATCAAAGCAAAAGAAGACAATAATGAAAGAATTATTTATTGTATTGTTCTGTCATATATTAAAACAAGTTCCGAATAACACATCGAGGAAAAGCATCCCAGCATTACCTAAGAGATTATGCAGCCACTTCTGAGATATACCAAAGCTCAAACACAACTTGCAATATTTATGATATCAGCTTTTAATTGACATGTCAACTTTGATGAGCTTCCTAACCAACAGAAGAAAGGTGGCAGCAACCCTATCTGTTACAGAAGAAAACTAGATACATTGTCAGCAGTGGTTTTCTTGCTCTTGAAGAAGGTGTCCCTCCTGAAACCTGGCTCAGTGCTATATTCATTGTGGCATCGATATTGGTTTACTTCCAAGAAAAAAAGAACCCTCTCCAGTTGCCAGCACTGCCACCTCATCATCTAACCAATCTGTACATTGTGCTTATGCCCAACGCTCCACCACAAACACTGCAAATGCACGAGCAGTTGTGCTAACGCGAATTCATCACCCCACCGGGCTCCCAGCAGATGAGCTAGAACTAACAGCTCTGAGGAAAACCCTTCCTTTAAAGAACATGCAATTTCCCACAGTTGCGTTGCAGACTGGCTCTTACAGCCGTGCACAGCAGCAGAACATCTAGGTTGCAGCTTTAATTTTTGCTGAAGTCTGAATTTCATGTATGGAGCATTTTCAGTCAAAGTTTTGGCTTTGCCATCAGAAAGGTAAGCATCTTCTTAGGCCAAGATTTTCCCCTCAGAAAATACACTTCTTCCTGAAAGCTACCACTCCAAAGCAGTATTTTCTGCTGAAACAGGAACAGAACCGCGTCCCCGTTCTGTTTGGAGTATGGGTTCAATCAAATGTGAATGAAGTTTAAGCAAAACCAAAACTATTCTGGTTTTTAAGCAGGGGCAAGTTTTCAGTGTAAATGCTGCACGGCAGATGAATTATTTCCGAGCGTGCAATGGGAGCAGCACACACAGACACGCAGCGCGCTTCCTCCTCAAAGCTGCTGGTCAGGGCGCGGCAGCCCCAGCCCTGCGCGTTACTTGGCCTGAGCTCAGTTGCCAGCCGGACCCTCGGACTCGCCGAAGGCGAACTGGCGGTCAAATCCCGGTTAGTCGGCAGC
>NW_010324308.1:0-327 GCF_000700745.2 Antrostomus carolinensis
CCAAAAAAAAACCCATCGCTTTTCTCAGCCGGACCGCTGGGACCCCTCCCCGCTGGCCTTGCGCAGGTGCTCTGTCACACGGTGGCGAGCGGGTTTCTGATGCCAGCCCGCGGATTTCCTCGGTCCGCCCGCGGAGTGCGAAGCGATGGGGGCTGCTCCCGCGCCAGCGACAACCCCCTGAGAACCCCCGTCCCCCCCCGGTCACACGGTGGCGAGCGGGTTTCTGATGCCAGCCCGCGGATTTCCTCGGTCCGCCCGCGGAGTGCGAAGCGATGGGGGCTGCTCCCGCGCCAGCGACAACCCCCTGAGAACCCCCGTCCCCCCCCG
>NW_010324309.1:0-466 GCF_000700745.2 Antrostomus carolinensis
CTTCCCTCCCCAAAACCCCCTCTTCGCACGTTTTTTCTTCCCCCTCTCCGGACGTGCTGCTTGGCGAGCGCGTCCTCTGTCCGTCCTTCTTCCCACGCACATCCCGGCCGGGGCCGAGGGTCCGCTCCGTGCCCGCGGGGTGCAGCAGACCCGGGCAGCCGCACTCCGGGGCTCTCAGTGCCCATGAAGGACACGAGCACTGACCCACTGCCAGGCCAGGAGTCCATCGCCCTTGAGCCCTCTCCTGAGCCATGATGCTGCAAAACGCCTCCAAAAAAAGGCCGGTGTAGCCAGGGAGCGGCCCCCACCCCTCGGGGAGGATGGGGTCAGGGTGCCAACGAGACAGGACGGGACCTGGACCGGACCGTGCATCCCCCGGCCAGGGCAGGGGCTCCGGGGTGCACCGGGAGCAGAACTCTCGGTTCTTTCGAGCCCCCCGACAGCAGCACCCGGGGGACGGGGGGTG
>NW_010324309.1:682-902 GCF_000700745.2 Antrostomus carolinensis
CCCTTCCCCCATTTACCGACACAAAACTTACAGACTATCTCTGCCAACCGTTCAACAGATTCTTTTCAATATATTCCCTTCCCTCCTCCCCTCCAGGAGAGTGTGTAAAACTTATTTTCTTTAATTCCAAACCAGAGAAATCGAAGGCTAAAAAGACTTTTGGAACTAAGGATAGAAACATCACTCTAAGACTTTCCAGAGATGCTGAGCCCTGTTGCCA
>NW_010324309.1:920-30096 GCF_000700745.2 Antrostomus carolinensis
GCGGGCAGGCGAGATGTGCTAGGAGGATGAGCCAGGGCTTGCGAGATAACTCTTCCCAGCTGTTTTAGGGTTTATTTTTTCTTTCTTTATCTCTTTTTATTTTTTTTTTTTCCTCCCTTTTCGGGCTGGCACAGTGCCCGCCTGGCTCTAGCAGGCTGGTTGGGGTCGGTGATTGACAACCCAAGGTCAAGGAAGCTCCTCGGGGCTGGGGGTGTTGGGTTTCGAGGAGGACAGATAAAACATCTCCAGAGCTCGGGAGAGCCCCTTCTGACTCCGCGGCCGCGTAGCCCCGTGCTCAGGATCCTCGGGGCCACGTTGCGGGACTGGGGACCCCGCTGGGCTCCGCACATCCCACCTGCCAGCATCCTGCCCTGCCGCTGCTTCCCTCCTGGAGCTGTCCCTCTTGTCCTCTTTCTTTTATAAACTTTAAATTTTGATCTTCTTACAGGATTGAAAGGCTAATTTCCCGCTATCGAGGGGGATAAAAAGCTATTTTGCTCCTTATTTGGACAAGTTTCAATTATTCTCTCTCTATTTTTTTTTTTAAATCATTATGTTTCACTCCATTATAGTAAATCCGAAGTGATGCATGTGCACACACACACACACACACACACACACGCTCTAAATAGCTTATTGCATAATCCTGTGTAGCATGTTCAGTAATGTAGCATGGAGTGCTCTGGTAGGATCCCACACTGGACTTTTGTGTAAGAAGGAGAAGAAGGAGAACAAGAAGAAGAAAGAGGGGGGGGGAAGCTTTCAATTGCTGCCTTTTCTTGATTTTTTAAATGGTGATTTTCAGTGGTGAATTCTGAACACAGCATGAAGTGCTGCAAAACATTTCCTTGCTATTGCATCCAGGACAGGGAAGAGACAGTTTATATTTGTGAGCTGGTCCTGTGCATCGTGGTGTGTGGAAGCGCTGGAAAATGGACTGTGGTGTACTTGAGACCTCAGGTACTGCAAATCCTTCGCCTTAAACAGAATTGCTCCTGTGGGGGCTTATTGTATATATAGGTTTTTCCCAATATGGTTAGAATAAAGCCTGCAGTAAAGAGGGGGAAAAAAACATTCCACTTAAAGAAAGCGACATGTTTTCCCGTCCCATGGAGGCTGCTATTAGGTTTTAGAGATAGTTGTCCTTTGCCATGTTTTATTTTCCCTTTTAAAGTTTCACTGTTTGTCTTAAGGCACAGATTCAAAACACTGCATTTCCACTTTATACATGTGTTCTCTTAAAAGATTTGTTTAGATAAGGAAACCAATGCTAAGTGTTCTCACTTGAAAGAAATTAAATATATAGAATGATAAGCTGCTGCTAAAATATATAAAAAACACCTAAATTAATAATAAGAACTTGTTCTGAGGCAAAATTCAATTTTACTTCCTATTATGCAATCTTTGCATGTAAAGTTGCTTTAATGCAAAATAGCAGCTCATCAAAAATTCTGTTTTATTGATATCAAAAATTTATGATATCCTGAGGCATGAGGGGCAGAGAGCAAGGTAGGAGAGCTGTGTCCTTTTACTAAGTTTAGTGCTTTCTTTAAAGAAACAACTCAAACTTATTCCTCCTCCCTTCTTCCTCATTTTTTTGAGGCACCAGGCAAAGGTTTATACCAGAGAAAACTCCTCCACTGCCAATGCCACTGTGCAGCTCTAATACACCATTTGTTAACATACCCTCTCTGCAGACTCTTGTTTTTACTGCAATACAAGTTGATACTAGGACATATCCACACAAATATAGAAATGGGATTATTTCTAAACTCTGATTTTCATTCAGTATTGCAATAATGCATATATATTGCAAATACACGTGCATTGTTTGTGCCTGTATTTGCCTATGGAAGCCTGCAACCTCCCACTGATATAATGCAGAGATCAAATTCTGCTCTAGCCTGGACTTCCTACTAATGAGACTTCATTTGTTTCCAGAAAGGAGCTCCTGGCTTTATAAAGGATATTAAATACTCAGTGACAAGGGCATTGTGTTCAGTACAATTTTTTTTCTGAAATAAACGTGTCGAGAAATCAGTGCCAAGCACCTGAAATCTGCATTCATAAAAATAAACAATACTTACTCCTTCTTTGGTAGAACTTCAGGCAGTTTATTAAAGGAGGCCACTGACCTTTCACAGCTGGGGAAAGTGAGGCAGCGAGGGGTTGTGGTGACCTGGCCAAGGTGAGCTGCAGACTGATGGCTGAGTGTGACAAGTCCCTCTGGGTCATGCTGCCTCTCCTCCCATCACCACAACTGGAAGCACTGGGCAAGATCACTGATTGCCAGGGGATGGTGAGGGGGGAAGGCAGCACAAGCCCCTGTAATCCTGTGTTTTTATGAGTCCTGTCTTATTGACTGTCGACTGGAGCAGAGACTTACCTGCTGGTTCAGGGGGGCCATTCAAAAAAGAAATTACAGAGGGCAATAAACCTGCACCTTGGACTTCTGCTAACTGCTTCTTCCTTACTCTTCTGCTGCAGTGCAGTTATTACCTAAAGTCTCTAGAAACATGAGAAAGGGAACATATAAACAGATCTCCGAGCTAGCACCGGCCCCTACAGCTCTGCATCTGCTTTTCCCCCCTGTTTAAGGTGGCCAACAACTACAGGCAAAAGGGTTTTGAGTTTGAAATCTCTGCTTATGGTATCATAAAGGAAAACTTTTACATTTATCCTCAGTCTGGCCCCCATCTCGCTTATCATCCGACAACATCCAGCTCCACGTGTCACGCTAGTGCTATTGCAACGCTACTGTCAGCTCTAGTGCTGAGCCATCCCCTGCGCTTGCTGAGGCTGATAAACACAGAGCATACTCAGGACACCAGAAACAGAGGACTGCTAAACTCCTTTTGACACAAGCCATCCTTATTTTTATGTCAGCCTTGACCCGTGGATCAAGCATTTTATTCTGGGTATTGCAGTGGCAACACTATGCTGGTCTGCGAGAGCATGTGATGATCTCAAGGATTGGAAGAGCACAAATTCATTAGGTAGGTCTAGTGCTGGTTTTGCGGAGCAACAGGTTAACCCACTCCACAGAGGGATAAAAGGGATAGCACGGATGTTAGGAGAAAATGCTTCTGGAAGGGTATTTCCAGGTTATCACTTATCTCAAGTCAGACACCCAAAAGAACAGGGTATTAGGCAAATATCTGAAAGCCTCTGGAGCTACGTAATGAGTCACTCATGGGTAAGTCAGACAGACAGACAGGAATCATGATAATAACAATAATCATTAAAAAATGTCTATGGCTTTCTGATTTGCAGTATTACCAGATATCTCTCATGCAGTGATTTCTGTCCTACTGTGTGCAGACTTAAACTACGAGGTGACACAAAATAAATGGACCCTTTCCTGGTAACACTAAACAGCAGGTAAGTTTAAATTTGAAGTGAACAGATTTTATAGTCATGTTACTCAGCTCAATAATTAATGGAATAGCTTGGATAAAATTTAAAACATAGCAGAGGTATCAGCTAGTCTCTGCCTCAGAATCTAAACCCAATGTTTCTATTAAATGAAGCCCTTCTCTGTAATCTGTTTTCAATTGAACACTACAGTAAATATATCAAGATTACAGGATCACATTGTTTACAGATGAAACAGTTTAAAGGTGAAGTTATTTTTGGTTTAAATCTTCTGTGTTTTAAAATGAAAGGCATTTCTGGAGTAGCTGCTGAAAAACAAAAATACCAGAAAAAAAGAAAAAAAGGCAGAAGATAAAAAGTGGCACCGTGAGGGTTAAGCAAGGTCCTAGAATCCAAGTAAATATTTATATGAGTGCTCAAAGAGGGGGGAAAAAATCTCAATATAACCAAAATATAAATCAGGTGCTTTATGTTAGCTGTCAAATTATTCTAGCCCCTACATTCCAGTACTCGCTCTACTGGAAATGTCACATACAATATGTGGGCTTATGCCCTGGTGCAGGTTTGGCAGGTAATTAAAGTCAGTTGCACGGAGGTTTACACAGATTCCCTCCGACCCACTGAAAGACAAACAACGTGTTAACGCTCATAGCTGCAAGTGTGCAAAACTGGATGGGAAGAGGGATTCTCACAAGCAGGGGAGAAAAGCCTGACTCTGGTGTGCTGCTCCCTGCCTTGTCTCCAGCATGGATTAACTCTTCGGTGCCTCTGTAGCTCGTTGCTCTTTGTAGAGATAAGGAAGACTGGGTAGGAGTAGAATCTGCAGCCAGGCGTTTGTCAGAGGCAAAAAATAATAATAAAAGCAAACACTGAGGGCAGCTAGCCCTCGGGTTAGGCTTGCCTGCATTCTTCACCTGGGGGAGACTATTCTTGCTAGAAGTCATCTGGGTGATTTTAGGCTTTCTGTTTTGTCCTGGCTCTGTGTATCGGAGACTCAAGTCATGACAGAGTGAATTATTCCCCACAGCTTCATGGTGAATCTTGTTCTCCAACCTGAGGTGGTCCTGGAGACCTCTAGCTCTTTCCTTGGGAGGCAGCCTGCAAACAATGCCCAGAGCTTGCACCTCATGGCCTTTGGTGAAACGCTTTCATAAGAGAACCAGAATCAAACTGGGGCTCAGCCCCCTGTCCACTTTCAACTTCTCATTTGACTCCCTTGTGTGAGTGGGTGGGAAGGGAGGTTTTCAGATACACCTCTCGTTTTGCTCTTCATGTCATAAGTGTTCCCATCTCAGTGGAGAGGATCTTTGCACTGGGAGGCACCCACACATCCTGTGGAGGAATGGGCACAGGGCTGCAGGTTCTGCTCTGGGAACTGGAGTGCTGTGAAACCACACCTGTGTGGATGCAACCGTGGTGTCAGGGAGTCGTGCCAGCACTGACACCACGCCGCGTGACACCCTCTTATTTAACCACAGAATTAGCATGGCACCAAGATGACGGGTTATTGCCCTCCGGCTCTCTCCCCACTCGATGTGTCATCCCTACCTCCAGCCTGCAAAGACAGAGGCTGGGGGCAAAGAGTAAATCCTTCCCCATATGGGTTGCATTTCACTGCCTTTCTATGGAGGCTTCCAGAAGGGAAGTCAAGCTGTACCAAGGACACCCATCTGCAAGGATAACCCCACCACTAGCATAATTTCACGGGGACTAGTGAACAACCACCATCTGTTTAGCTGCCACCCATTTGCCTAGACGTGAGAGAATCCATTCATATTCATTTAACCAGTCTCTTATGCTAATCTCTGTCTACCTCCTTTCTTATCTTCTAGTCATATACAAAATCAGACAGCAAGGACCTTCCTGAATTAGCCCAGATTCCTGTTACTCAGCTTGGGAAATGTTGGGTTGGGGAAAAAACCCTCCAAAACCCCAAAGGAAGCAGAGATCAACTTTTGGAATCACTTAGGTCCATTTATCTCCCCTAATCAAACAGTGATTTGTCTGTCTGATAGGAGTTTAGATAAAGTTTTCAGCAATTTGCAGTAATTAAATATGAAAGGGGAAGAAGGAGAGGGTTTCCAGGCAACATGTTGCAGAAGGGGAGTTTTGGAGGAAGGCAGAGAACCCCTTGTTAAACATCTGCCAGCCTGCATGGAAGGTAACGTGATTTCCCTGCTCTTAGGGAGTTCCCCAATCCTTTTCACTCCCTGCAAAGATGTTCTCCTCCTCCTGCTGCTAGAATCAACCATGGGAGAGAGAAAATCTCTGGAAAGCAGGAAAATATTTTCCAAAACAAGCTATTGCCTCTGACAGGTATTAAAAAAAAAAAAAAACACCCAAGGAAAGCCTCTATCACCTCCCCCATAAGGACTTTGCTCCCATGTCAGAATTATGCAAGCTGGAGCACAGTGCAATGCTCAGTATATTCAAGATAGTTGTCAAGAGCAAAGTATAAACATTTCCAGCAAATGCACTTAATAGAAGTTTGTTTGCCAAGTGCTGCAGCCTCCTTTCTTGGTTATGGTGAGGAAAAGGCCTTTTTCATTAAATGGAGAGAAAAAACCCTCCCCCAATTAAAAAAAAAAAATCCTAAACCTTTAAATGTAAAACTTTTTATAGCCTTTTGCTTTGTTACCCATCGGCTCCAGCAGCAATGTACCCAAAGTCTGCTAAAGTCCCCCTGTCATGTACTCCATTTCACAAACGTTGGCTGTGAGAGAACAGCCCCGTTCACAGATGGGCCTGAGCTGATCAGCAACTGGATGTGGTGAGTGAACCCACAACTGTGACCCAAGGGGGATGCAGAAGAAACAGAGTGGAGCCCCTGTTGTGCGTAAAATGCGTTTCTGGGACTACAGAGTCCGTGGGAATTTGGCCATTGGACGTTGTTGGAGGTTCACTCCAGCCTCCAAGGGGGATTAGATGCCTTCTGCCAGGAGATAGCTGAGCACAGAGAAGAGGTACACTGCAGCAGCAACTAAGCTATAATCAGTATCTGCCTTTGCTTGAATCACTTTGCTCCACCCTGAACATGCAGTACAGCAGGGCTGGAAGCTCCTCCAGCCAAGAACTTGGGACTCCAGGGAAGGGGTGTGTTTGTTCTTCTTCTGAACTAACTACTTCATTCCAAAAGCAACCACAGTTGTCTTGAGCTACTGTCACCAGTTCAATATGCCTTTAGCAGGAAACAGAAGCTTTCTGTGGATGAAAAAGGCCTGAAGATGATGCTTCTGTTTTAATTAACTAATGTACCCTAAT
Source organism: Antrostomus carolinensis (assembly GCF_000700745.2). Taxonomy (NCBI): domain Eukaryota; kingdom Metazoa; phylum Chordata; class Aves; order Caprimulgiformes; family Caprimulgidae; genus Antrostomus; species Antrostomus carolinensis. Next base: position 7,557 of record NW_010324309.1, read on the forward strand.
GTACCATGCTTTTTCCTTGAAATCTCAGTTGGTTTCTTTAATTGCTGTTCTCAGTGACACAGTTTAATTCCCCCTCCCTGGACTACTCTTGCCTTTTCCCAGTGCACTCTCACTGAGAACGCCCAAGAGAGCCCTATCTCATAGCTGGAGTGTGGAAGGAGCTGCTTCCCATTAGGGAACCTGCTGATGACTCCAAGATGACTACAGAAAACCCTCCCTGAAGACATCCCTCCATGCTCCCCCATGATAGAAACATTGGCTGGAAAGGAGCTCTGGCGGTCTCTCATCCAACCACCCACTCAAAGCAGGACTGTTGCCAACACCAGATCAGGTCAGGCATGGCTTTGCCTCAAGAAGTCTTGAAAACCTCCAAGGGTGGACATCCTGCCACCTCTCTGGGTATCTGTTCCACCCACATTCTGCTAATTCTATTTCTAGGAACTTACCCATCTCCAAAGCAACTCTATTCTACCAGCATGACAATAACTTCAAGATGTTTTGCAATACACCCCACCCCCTGTCCTTCAAGGACCTGGTGACCCAGAAACACACAAGAAGTTGAACACCTATTATGGGAACGAGGAACATTAAGTCTTCTGTTTAGACCCTCAAAATCCCCATCAGACTGTTCCTCAAACTTACAGGCTGGAGGCACCTGCAGTATTAGCGGTAAGTTCTCAAGGTCCTTGAAGTTCTGATCCTGGGATGACCAGAAGTAGTGTGCTGCCAATCTCAAGCTTAAATCTAATTCACATACATGAAAATAAGATGTTATTCTGCCTCTCCCGGCTTAAGGCTCAATTAGCTAAGGTGTTCTCAGAGCATTCCCATCAGATCCACCTGACACTGCAGCAGGATTTCTGTACCGAGTGCATACGTAATGCCCTACCCATGTTTGCAGTCTCCTTCCTTCCCTCTGGCCCAAGTTATTCTGTACAAAGCAGAACAGCTTTGACAGAGCAGAGCATGGTGCCAGGCACCTCTGGCAATGGGTGCTTGCACCTTTGGGTGCAGCAGCAAACCCAATCCCTGTCTCTTTCCCCCCAGGCAGGCAGCCAGAGCTGGGGCCTCTGTTTGAAAGGAGAGCTTTGAATGCCCACCCTTGGGAGAAAATTTTTGTGCGTAGCAGGGAGGCAGATGCTAATATAGGACTGAATGGGGTGGATAATCCCCACGAGAACATGATTTAAATCATTGTTTTATTTCTTACCAACTAGCGTGGGTGGCATGGTTGTTTGGCTGGTGGCAGGACTCACAGAAAAGTTATGAGGATTTTAGTGAAAACATCAGTGTCCTGGTATTTTCACCATCAATTAGAAGCTTCGGTGGTGATTCAATTGCCATCAAGTCCACACAAAGAAAAAAAAATCAACCCCCAGAGGAAGAATCCAATATCTACAAAACAGGAAGATGAAATTCCAGAGTCAAAACAGAGGGGACTCTTTTGTAATGATAAAACTAAAATAACCAGTGACTGAAACAACTCAGGAGGAGTTGCAAAGGTATATTCCATCGCTTGGAAATTGTAGGGACAAGATTGGATATTTTTTCCAAGACTCGTTTCAATCAAATTAAGAATTAATCCAGACATGTCCTATGGTCTGTTATACATGTGAAATCAGATTAGATGGTCACAGTGGTTTCTTCTGGTCTTACAATCAATGAAAAAATATGTAATTGTGGTGGTAGTGAAACAGTGAAGAAATATACTACTGAACTAGCAGGAAGGCTAACTGACATATGAAAATATTATGAATTCTAGAACTTGTATAATAGACTGCATTCACTTCAGCAAGAATTCCACCATTGTTATTTTTATTTCCACATTTAATTTAAAGAGGCAATATCCTTTTAAGCTTTCATTCTGCAGCAGGGTAGATTAAATTTAAAATAGCAAAGTGCTGCAGAATAGATCTAGGGATGTTCAGGGCTGGAGGACAACTTAATGAAGCAGAAACTGAAATACCATACGTCTCCAATAGCTTTAATTTATACAAATATTATCTTTGTGTCTTTCATAACATGATGCAGAGGAGCTCAGAGTACAGTGTAATTCCTTTGCTTTTCAAGATAATTTTATCCATTTTAGTACCTGGGTTTGAAGCCAGCCCAATTCAAACCAAAAGAGCTATAAAGATTTTTTGCTCTAATTGCTGAAACAGGCTTGCACATATAAAATCAATTTAATGGCTGGAAAAGGCTACACGGTGTATAAATAGAGATAAGTACCAGACCACCTAGAGTCCAACCCTACCACAGGTATTCAGACTGGTCAGTGCTGTCAGATGCAGACATTGGTGGGAGAGTTGGCCTCCTGGGTCGCGCTGTGATGGGCACTGGAAACCACCTGACACAGGTACCCTTCCAGATCCAGCACATCATGCTTTAAACAGCTTGGTTTTGTAGGACTGCACCTTTGCAGTTGTTTGGAGTTTCTTATTCCACCCCAAGCTCAGAAAGCAGGTCAATGGCACTGTGGCCCCAAACCCCTTGATGCAAGCAATAAAGCCAAGAGGTGTCACAGCAGTAGGAGAGAGCTGTGGTTGAGCATGCACTTGAGACAGGATTTGTTTCCTGCTGGTGGAGGATTACCCACTGCCATAGGCTCAGAGAAAGACCAGGGAGCAGTAAAGCTGATAACCCCAGCACAAGGGCAGCCCCAGGCCCTTCCTGACCAGGGATGAAGGAGCAGGGTCACCAAAGCAGGTGACTTGCTCTCTGCTGTGATCCTTGGAACTCTCCCTTTTCCTCTCAGCCCTTCTGGCTGAATGCAAAAGTAGTCAACACTTTTAGGTCAGAGGTAATAACTTTTGATGTACTTGACCTCCCAGATATTTTGGGATGTCGGTGTACCACTTCATGTACTCAGTAGGATACCAGACCCACCTCTGCTTCTAACTCACTGTGTGTTCTTCGTTAAAGCAATAAGTGAATTAATTTTCATTTCTGTGAGATGAAATAATATCTTTTACTAATCTCTGAAAAGGACTTTGAAACTTAAATAACAGGTATCTAATGTCTAGCACTTTATTTATTCACAGATGCTTGAATCTGCTCAAGACATGTAAACCTGGCCTCTTTTCTTTCACTCAGTGTGTTAGAAGTGGGGAGAAAGAGAGAGAAAGAAAAAAAGTTGCTGGAAGACATCTTCATTCTGAATAAAAGTAGAGTTCATTAGTGAAGAAGGTTCATCTTTTCTTTGTTCTTCATAACTTGCATTTTCATGATTGGTTACAAGTCTGGCATTGCTTCTTCCTTCATATACTGCCAACAGTTTTCTATGATCTTAATTTCCCCCCCCCTGAAAAAACCTCAGGAAAAAAATTCCATATATTAGCCTGCAAGTATTTGATTGACACATAGATTAATGTTACACAATTAAGGAGTGTTATCAGGTGAGTGCTTCAAAAATCACAATATTTCACAGGCAGGCAGGCTTTCTGACACCACAGTAAGTAGAAATACTTTATAAAAATTATTTAGAATCACTATCTATCATCATGAGAAACCTTGTGTTGTGTTAAAATAATTGACAGGTTGATAGCTGTGAAATGTTTCCAATCCAATAAAACACAACACAGTATTTCCAATAACAGCACTGTTATGCAAGGATTTACACTGTTGCCAATTTATTACAAAAAATGATGGAGTTCTAATTTGTGAGCAACTTGAGTGTATTTCAACTCCGTGATCACTGCCCTTCAAACCATTGCTAATCCACTCATTTCTTTCATGAGTAAACGAGCCATGAATATGCATATTAGATGTAGCACAGCATGGGCTGCTCTGCCACCTTACATCCAGAAGGTCACGGACATAAATCTTCTCAGATACTAAATATTCCCTCTACCTCAGCTAGGTATTGAGCAGCTCCTCAGTTTCCTACCCCATTAAAGAGAGGTGTAATTGGGTAGAAATCCTCATGTATTCACTGCCCTATGTTTCACATGGATGGAAGAGAAGGTAGAATTAAAAGGATGGAGCTTGAAATGAATCTGCCAGGCGCTCGCAGGTGGTTCATCAGTCACTTAAGGTGAACCTCATGGCTTTGCCTTTTCTAGGAGCACTGCGTGGTCCCACAGCTGGCATCAGGACTTGGGCTGTGCTTGCCTCACTGATCCACTAAACTGAGCTGGAAATGGGTCCTCTATTCCACAGCCTGTGCAGGAAATACTTTTGGGAATCTTCAAATAAAACCCCAAATTGCTGCATCATTCAGGCCCCTCAGTGCTGCAGGATGAGGCAGCCAGGTCAGCTAGGAGCTCCAGCTGGCCCCTCTCCCCTACCTTCTCCTCTTTCCACTGCCATGTTTCCTACTCTTCCCTTCCCTCCCAAGAAGTTTGCAGACAGTATGAAGAGTATAGGCTCTCCTCTACTCAAGAGAATCAAGAAAAAGATTTGGAAGTTGCAACATCTCTTTTGTTCACTGGTTTCCTTTGTATCCTTGTAGTTCTTTGGGCTAATTTTGATCTTGTTAAACAAGGGTTTAAGCCACAGAGAATAGCATTGATGGGGGGTAAAGGAATAAAGCTCTTGCTAATGTTAAAACAACCAAACAGAAAGAAATAGCTGTTCCTAACTCAGACCCACTCTCTGAGCTGCAGGAACACCAAAAGCAGCAGGTAAAATTTTTGGTTTTTATATGCAAGTTTTGTTTGAAAAAAAAAAAAACCACCTCTGGAATGTGTTTTTTTTTTTTTTTTTTTTTTTTTTTTTTTTTCTTTTAAGGCAAACATTTGTTTTAATCAACCATCAAGACATTTTGAGCAAGGTTCAAGTATCAGGGATTTCCTTTCCCCACCCTGCCCCCAAAATTAACAAGAGAGAGAAGGAACATAATATCCTAGAGTAACAATTAACCTTCAGCACGCTTGCTTGTCACACAGCATATGCAGATGCAGGAGGAAGAAAGCTCAATTGAATGCACACTGAAGTACCGTCCTTTCCAATTCCTACTAGAGGACACAGGTTTATAAAAGAGTCCGTTAAAAAAACAGACCCAATGCGGCAATAGGCTCTGGTGAGGCAGAGAGGTAAATGTGGTCGTCCTTCTCCAAGGTCTCACTGCAAGATGAGAACTTTCAACAGGAATTTTCCTAACTCTTGGGTTATTGAAAAAATATATATGTAACTATATATATAACTATATAAATTTAACTCTCAATGTAATTATATATTTAACTACATATGTATATAGCTATATATATACTTACATATATGGTAGCAATGAACATTGCTACCACTCCCTTTGCACCTACCTGACATTTTTCACTAGGTAAGCTCAAAGAACTTCAAAAATTCCTATTCAGACCCAGAAAATGTTGTTCAGTTTTTCCAGCAGTGATCTAGGAAGGGTTATTGATAGCTGTTTGACATTCATTTTCAGTGCAGTTCAGCTGAGAGATCTGGATCTGAAATTTGGGAACCAGCCTGGATTCCCTGCCTCCTGCTCCATGTAGTATTGCTCTGTTCCCCAAGAGTCAAAAAAATTCTCACTGTCCAAACAGTAGCAATTCTTGCCAGAAGGATGTTTTTGTTTTGAGAGACATGCTTTCTTTTCCCCAATATGTATAATTGTTCCAAGAAAAGAGATATTATAGTAGGTTATTGCATTATTGAGATGGTATGCAGGGTTAGATTATAATTTCCAGGGGAAAGAAGCCCAACACCCATCAGGAGTTATTCAAACAGATTAAATATATCCACTGGTCTTAAATCCAAGCAGTGGGCTGGTTTCACCACTGCATGAAATAAATCTGGGCAGGTCAGGTTGGATTTTTACCCCTCACCCCCCTTTTCTTTATCCAACCTGGCTTAGACAGCTTCACTCAAATATTTTCTTTCACATGTTGCTGGCAAAAGCATCAAAACCTCGCTGGGCTTATATTACAGCTGACAAATCACAGTAATTCATGATCAGAGCTACTGTAGTTATTCAGAGCAACTAGAGCAGCCACGGGGCTGAGAGTGACTGGCTGCACTGCAAAAATTACCTGCTAGAATTTCTTAGAGCTGCCAAGTAATTTGGGTTAACAGCTCTTTTCCTTAAAGAAGCACCTTGTGAAGAGTGATGGTACCTCATCTCCAGATCAGTGCCAGCGATCAGAGGAGCAGGATGACCGACTGCAGAGGTCTATGACATTGGAAAAGTTGTTATTGTCAATGAAAAAACCACAAAGCCAATTTAACAGCTCTCCAAGCATCCCTGGTTAATGGAGGAAGTTATCCCTGGAAATGACAACAAATAGGACAATATCCACATTTTTCATCTGCACAGTCACCTGCTGCCTGGCACTGATGGGGATGAACCGGCGCAGGTCCCTGTACTGACTTGCTCCTCGCTAGCACGTGCAGACCTTGCTACCACAGTCATTACACAGCTTATAAAATTACTCTTTTTTTTTAAATTGTGGTTTAAATTCCTTGACACACCAATGCTGAAAAAAACTGAATAATCTGCTTGTAATGAAAAGTGAAACTCTCATCACCATTTCAAGTTACAAACACCAGTTCTGTTCAGGAGATGTTTCAGGGCTTCTTTTTCTAAATTTAGCCAGGTTTCCAAATTACCAGGGGACAACCACTCACAGCCTGGATTCTTTGATTTTACCCCTTTTTTAAGGGTTCCTTTATTTTTCTGCAGTATTCTAGAAAATGGTTTAAAGTTGATGTATTTTGATCCTTCATATTGTAAGACCTGTTTTCAAATGGCAACTTCTGACTTCTCCAACAAGTGTTTCCAATACCTTGACAAACCAGTGTATTGTCTGATAGACTGCAACTTCAAAGGCTACCTCTTCGCAAAGGGATGGACCTTCTGGTTTTGTTCCAGGACGTTTGCTGCAGGATCTTTTTTCTGGGCAGTTTACTCTTTTTCTTTCTAAGATTCCTTCCTGTAAAATAGAAGTAACCTGAGAGAAAAAAAAAGTACAAGACTTCTCTTTGTGTATTCAGCTAGCTAACTGTCATGATTTTACGAGGAGTCTCATGATTCTTGGTATTTTTCTTAAAACCCTAGATCTTGGAGTCATATGTATATAGCACAATTTCAGCATTAATTAAGAGGAAGTTTCCAGCCTACATGGATGTGGCAAAATCCTGAAAATAGTGAACCCTGAGAGCAGAAGACAAGAACTCTTAAACCATTTCTCCAAAAAGCTTGTGTTTTAGAAGCTAAAATCCTAATTCTTGGAGAGGCAAAGAGGTGTTGAGTTAAGGGAGATACGAATCCTTTGCCCAACTTTGAGCTATGATACCTCTGCCACTGAAACACATCCCCTGAAACTCAGCCCTCTGTATTTATTGTGTTACCCTAACTGGAGTCAGAAACCATTCAGACCTACAATAGAAAATGAGATTTGGGGAAAACCCACACCCAGAAGACAGGATTAAAAGGAGCTTCCTTGAATCCCAGCCCATCTCTTGCAGACAGACTGTGAAAGTTTCAGGTGCGCTAATTCTATTCTAAAAATTCAAATTCTAAAATGAAATCAAGCACAAAGCAAAAGACTGTCCCTTACTCAGCTGACAAGTTCAGAAAGGAATTGGAGAGATCCTAACAGCCTGCAGATTTATCATATCTGAGGCTTTACCAACTGGAAGGACTAAAAGCATCTTTCAAGCTGCTCCAAGCCACCAAGAAGCTGACTTTAAAGGCAGATGCTGCCAGTCTCTTCTCCCATAGGCTTTTCAGGACAAGTCTTTTTCTTTGGTTAATACAGAAGAATCTTTCCTTAAAGCTCCCATGGGGAAGCCAAGAGTGGATAATCTAGATCACAGAACAGGCCTTGCTCAGCTCAGTATTTTTTTTCTGTGTCGTAACAGACATTTGATAACAAAACAAACCTGCATAAGCAGGTCAGCCCATGGCGAAAAGAGTAATCCACTTAAGTTGGGTGGTTTCTGTGGTGCAATCCAGTGTAACACTGCTTCCCCCCTGGCAGTCCGTGCTAGAATCTAAGACATGTTATAAGTAAAACAAGTTTGTGAGGCTTAGACAAGAGACCACTTTGTAAAGTAACTTGTGCATGCATGACTTGAAAGAGCAAGAAGAAAGCACACTTAGGACACGTTATTACAGGAGCTGGCAGCAGGTAAAGGCCTCCTTTCCTGTTTTAGCTGGTTTATTAGTAATATGACTGCAGCACCTTAGATGTCAGCTGTGAATTAGGGCTCCACTAGACCTGGCACCTAGAGATGTTCCAGGTCCTAAAAGGCCCATATGTGGAGAGGGTGTTCTGAGCTGTGCAGGTAAAGCCACTCAGCTCTCCAAACACCTGGCACCTAGTCAGAGCTCATCAGAGAGCCCAATGTCTGTTCCTCTGGAAGTAGGGAGGTACCTGTGTGAACAGTCACACTGTCAAACAGGGACTAGAAGGCACCTGAATGCAGCTGCAGGACAGCTAGAACACAGCCCCTAAAACCTTGCAGGGTTCAAGTCTTTTCTCCATATGTTTCTCTGCTATGTGCTGATCCTAGAAAGAACACCCTTGTTTATCTTTTCTGCAGGGCAGTTTAGGATTTTGCAAGTGAGTCCAGGGTAGGTTTGTACCAGACATAAGGCATCTGCTACAGCAACTTCTCAGTCCTTTGCAGCTCTCAGTCTGGTCTGCCAGAGCCCTCCCTCCTGAGCTGTGACCATCAGTTAAGCCACACTCTGCAGTATGTACAAATGAAGCCATTGAATTTCCTCCCATACCATCCAGTGCAGGAGCTAGACCTGTCCTCAGCAGTGAGCAGCTAAGGCATGAGCTCTTCATCCTGCACAGGTGTCTGTTACCACAGGAGGGTCAATGCAGCCGAGACTTTGGAGGAGCTTGACCTACTTCAAAAGAGGGATGTCAGAATTTGTATTCTTCCTCCCCACTTTTACTAGGTGCTGTTTATCTAGGGCCTCCAACACCGCTCATCAGAGGGGCGGCAGCAACCCAGCTAGAATATACCTCACAGAGATCAAAGCATCATGCAAAAATCCCATATTCAGGATATTTATTAGAGATCAAATAACATCTATAAAGCATAAGATTTTTTTAAACTCTACTGATCCTACATTCAGCAGCTGCTTATCTCCTGTATTATGAAGAGCTTCCTCACAACTACAGGGAACTGAGGAAGAAAGGAAAGGCAGATTTTACAATTCTTCCTTTTTCTGACTTTTTCTCCCATCCTTCTCTCAGCCCCTGCAAGCAGGAAACAAAAGGAGTCTAAAGACTCTCTGTACCCTGCTACTACTTCTATCACCTCATAGCAACCAGGTAGCTCTTGCTTATTAAAACCTCACATATGAAATATAATAATTACCTACCCCAAGAAAGAAGTTCTGGCACTATATTTTCAAAATAAGAGCTTGGTGACCAGAGGATCTTTGCTCAAGAAACCCACTCAGGGCTCCCAAGCATCCCACTTTGAGAAGGGACACATGGGCTGTTTATAACCTCACAGCTGCTTGCCTTTTACTCCCACCTTGTTCCATGGACATCAGCTGTTTTTCCCCACTAGCTCATCAGGCTGATTAAGATAAGAGACTTTCTTTCCTTCCACTTTCCTGGAATGTTTGTTACAGTATCTGCAGGCAGTAATTTAGGGTCCAGACAGGTTTGGACAACTTTCTGGAGGGTTTTACTCTCCTGCAAGGCTATGCTTAGCATGTTAAGCAGTCACTAGTAGAGGTTTATAGCAGGCCTTGCCAGGTAAGAAAGGATAATGTGGTAGTCTATGGGAAAGAAGGGGAAGGATAATTTAAGGCTCAATTTGGCAAACATTTTATACAGGCACCCACTGGGGAGAAAGAATAGTCATGCAGTTAAAATATTGACTTTGTACGCAGTAATTGGCCTTTGGCTTTTCCAGAAGCTTCCTATGTAACCTCTAACAAAAACACTTGGAGAAAACTGTTTTTGAAGCTATTTAGGTGAGAAAAATAATGAGGAAATTGCACTGGAGATCTGTCTTGTATTCATACCTCAGTATCCCATACGTAAAAATTAAAGCAATAATGTTACTTCTTCTCTGTCCTTGTTTGCTTCTCCCAGACACAAGGTGCAGGGTGGAGAGTGTCTCTGAGGACAAGCTGCACTCTGTAATGAAGACGAAGCTTCAGGTGAGGTCTACCTGCACCACTGGCCGTTGCTCTTACATGATGGGGCCATGCCAGCCTCAGAAGACACCAACTGGAGGATGTCTGGGGAAGGATGAGCCTGGTGGCACTTGGCCTCTTCCAGACATAGATCTGAGATGGGGCTGGGGTTTGTTGTGTGGCTGGTGAGCAAGTAAGAAGGCCCAATGTACATGCACCCAGTGGTTTTGACTGATGTTGATGTGATGCCTCACACAACAAGGACTCTGGGCTTCCAGGTCCCTGTAGGTCCTTACGCAGGATAAGGAGCAACTCAACAGGTTTGGGAGGAATTTGTGCATTTGGTTTTTCTTGATTCTGCTTGAGCTGAAATCACTTGACAGTATTCTTGGATGGGTAGGAGGGAGTAGGTGAAACCTTGTGAAAAATCTTTACTAAAATACCTTATGTTACTCATTTTAGCATATCAGTTTATTGAGACATTTGGCATAAATTCCGTAGCAATTCTCCCCAAAGACTTCAGCAGTTCGATCCTTTTTTTTTTTTTCTAAAGCACTGTATACTTTAATTAATAGCTTTCATATTTTAGAATAGCCAAAGGCAAGCTTCTTTAACCAGAAAAATGTATCTATTGACACACCTTTAAGGCAGTAAACTTTTCTGCATATTAATATTGAAAAGAAGCTCATTAATTAGGCAGTCACAAACACACACTCACAAATCTTCTGATAGAATAAGAGCATTGAAAATTTTAGATCACTTGGGACAAGTTCTGCCTGGAGCAAAGCTGCAAAGTTAATGCTCTGTATTAACTCTAGCAATCAACCCCCAAAATGGCTGCATCCCTCAAGGCCAGTCGTTCCATTTGATCAGGTTGCAAAGCAAATTAGCATTCTCTTTGCCCTGGCTATGATGCTTCCTATTCTTTTCATGAATGATTTATTGGTCTCCCCTGCCCAGGATATGCTTGTTTTACCATTTACCTTTTCAGTGATGTTTGCCCCAACAAAAGGGATCATCTCCTGTGGTTTTGGTACTAACTGGAACCTGCACTAGATGTTACTCTCTGCCTTGTACTGAAAAACAGCACTTGCTGCATGGTGGCAGGAGTTTGCTTTGGTGGTTGCTTTCCAATTAATCTTCTTCCAAATTCTGGCTTCTTTATTCAGACAAGCCTCCCCTTTACAGAAATGCTCACAGACTTTAGGGAAAACTCTGCATTTTCAAGGAGATGATAGCCAAACACTGCAGAGGTGACTTAAATTAGTTGGTGCTCTTGGAGGATATCTTGCAAAAAAAGCCTGGCAATGAAGCAAGAATTCTCACACATGGTGTTTTTCACGTACTCTGAACTGTCATGTGGAGGCTGCAGGGCAGAGATGTTCCCGAGTGTGCCCTGCAGTTCTGGCCCCCATTCTCCCACTTTGGCAATGCTGGCTGGGGCGTATCAGGGCTCCCTCACAGCCTGGGTCTTCCTGTGGAAATGAGAGTCAGGAGTGTTTGTGGGGGAAAGTCTCTCATCCAGTCCAGGAGTCACCGGAAATCTTCCTTCATTCTGCACTTTAGGTATAGCAAAAGAATGTCTGCTGCAACAGCTGAAACAGTCTTTGTCCTGGGGGTTCTTCAACAACTTCTACCTTTTGTTTTTGTTTTTGTTTTGAAGATATCTGGAAAAAAGCAGTACATAAAAATAAGACTGGGATGATGCTTTTGCCCTCTTCCTCTCCCATCTCTCTGCACTGGCTTGAAAAGGTTCTTGAGAGACAAAGTCCTCCCCACTTCACTTTTCTCGCTTCCTGCTTCATGAAATGTTGTTATCACTAAAACCCTGCCCCTTATTTTCAGAAAAACTCTTCTACAAGCTATGGAGGAGTTGGTCACTTTGGCTAGAATCTGAGTCATCTTTCTCACGCATTCCTGAGCTAAATCAGTCTGTTAGTCTAGGTATATATTTTTTTTTTTTTTTGCTCCTGGAATTATTGACAAATACATGGAGAACCAATTCTAACGAGCTCTACTAACGTACTGTACAGACCTGATGCATCATGTGAATTAAGTAGAGAACTGCACTTCAGACAGGTACTCAGAATGAACATAAACTTTATCAGCTATAGTTTGACTACCATGCATACTTACACTGATTTTCATGAGTTATTGCTTATTTTCATCTGTGCTATCAAGACTAAAATCAAATCCGTGTCTTCTGATGTCCAGAGAACAGTGACATGAGAACTGGTCTCATTAGCACTCATGGGAGATGCTGGTACAGCCTGGGAAGAGAACATGCAGCTTCCGACTTCTTAAAATTTAATGACACAGTTTAGAGGGCTTTGATCCTCTAAGTTATCTTTACTTACAAGCAGGCTCATGAAAGTCAATGGGACCTATTTAGAATATAGAAAGTTAAACACAGGAGTCAGTCTGTGCAAGATCTATAACTGCAAAACCAATATTGCCTTGTCCAAATGTCGTAACATTTTCTGCAAATTAATAAATGAAGAGATTGTTTCCTTTTCACTAAATATTGAAAGCAATTGGATTCTCTGTGTCCATTACAAGTGTCCCTCATGGGCTGGGGGCAGATTTCAGCACTGGAGTTGAATACATATTATTCTGTACTTTGAGCTGCTCTATACATCTCTCCTCGTAGCTACGTTTCTCTTTAAAATTCACGAGGATGGTTCAATAATCCTATAGAATTGCTATAACTGTCAATGAAGTGCCTCTGGCCATTTTCATAGGTTTTAGGCATAGCTTAGCCGCAGCTTATTTGAGTGAAAACACTGTAGGAATAGAAGAAATATTCCTTGCCAGCTGGAGTTATGCTGTGGGCAGCTTTTTGTTGTGTGTGAGTGTCCATTACCTGCTATAGAAGAGAAACTGTTAAACAAGTCAAACCAGCACTTGGTAACAAACCAGCTAACAAGTTCCTCTGTCCTGCAAACCTCTGCAGATAAAGGATTTGCTTTCCATAGCTTCACTTTGCTTCTATTCCTATGCTCATCACCAAAGTATATGAGAGTCTTTGTTCAGATGCTCAGAGAAACAGCTAATTCCTTGAATATTCTTCGCTGGCAGATGGCTGGTGTGGAAAGACTTCAGCCTGAATATTCTAAGTTTGGCAAAGTTATAATTTACTGCAGATGGGGTCTTAACACAAAAAAGCACTTGATTACCTTAATAAAGGGCATTACTGCCCATAAATACATGCCATTGTGCTGGGAGGTATCATAAAAAATAATTAAAACCAAACTGCTGTTGTCAGTGTTGACAGACATTAGTCACATCAGCAGCCTGCGATGCATTGCCAGGATGAGGTAGGACTGCTCTGATCATGATGTAAGATGTTGAGTATCCTACCAGCTTAGCAGAAGATGCTGAGACAGCCTGGGCTTTCCTGGAGCTTAGCCCTGGAACCACATCGTCTGAAACCCAGGAGTAGTGTAATGCTCCTGTATTCATACAGGTCCTATCCCGAAGCCCAGTGATCTCACTCCTTCAGTTCTCTAAAGACCAAGCCCTGACTTTCTACAAATCATACAGCAAATAGACCAGTTAAAAAGTGTTTCTTGGAAATGTAGAACTACAGGAACCAGTGGTTCTTATGCCAGTTTCATTCTGTTCATTACTGAAGAGGAATACTTTCCTGGCGCCTGACAAGATAAAAAAAACAAACCAAAAAAAGAATAATTGTCTGACAACTGGGTGGTTCTTCAGATTTTGTGCTCAGTTTCTAACCCCAAGCTAATGATAAATGCATAGCTCTGTTTCTTTGGGTGTCTACTTGTCTGTGCCCCTGCTCGTTACATGCCTGTCCTTGCTTGCCCTTGTGTCTGTTGAGAAGACACCATGCTCAGCAGAGGCGTAGGGCCAGCCCTTCCACACATGAGTGTGAAAAGGCACATGGCCTTTCCCCAATGCACCTGCAGGAAAAAAAAGAGGCTTTTCTGGATCTAGGCAAGGCATGTGGCTGACCACATTTAGATGAAAAAAAAAAATTCTACTGCTTTGCTTGAAACTTGTCATGGAGCTTCAAAGTTAGTTTGAAGTACAGGACATTGCACTGCGCTGGTCTGGAGTTGCCAAAGTTGCTAATGGACAGTGGAGACCTGGATACAGCCAGAAAAGATCTGCCAAGGCAACAGAAAGGTGAAAATTATTTTCTGGGAGGAGGTATACATCATCAGCCGTGTCCACATACTGCTCCCAGGAGCTCTTTCAGCTTTCTACTGAGAAGTTTCTTTGCAGCAGTGCTCTGGAGAATGAGTCTTCATAAGTTCAGAACAACTGCTGCATCCTGTGTTGATGGACACAGGGTTTGAAACTGTCCTAATACTCTCTGGAGAAGCGCTAAGCAACAGTTAAGCAAACTGCCCTCCTCTGTGGGCTGTGTTAGGAACTGCTGAAGACCTCTTGCAGGGATCCCTCCTGTGGGAAGGTGGGAATACTGAGAGGGACCCACCTTTCCCCTTTCAGGACAGGTGAGTCAACAATAGTTCATCTTCCCAAGTCCCAGATGTCATGTCTCACTACTCATCTGCAAAATGGTGAAGAACCGAGACATCTCTTGAGCCACAGCACTCTTGCATCTCGGAGCTCCCAGGCTCTAGAGTCAGTGCTCTGACAATTAGATTCTGAAGTATGGTGAGCAGAAAAATCACAAGTATTTCCCCATAAAATACTTTGGAAAGAAGGAAAAAAAAAAAAAAGTTTTCCATTCTCTTGGAAGAAACTTTCCAGCTAGTTGCTTAAAAACAAACAAAGCCCAAAGCAGAAAACATCCAGCTTCTGGCTATTTCCAGTGTTTTCAAATTATTCCTTTATTCTGAGGATTAATTTTTGATGTTGCTGAAAACCAAACTGTTTAGATATTTGCTTTTTTAAAATAGTTTCAGCAAAACACATTAAAAGGGTTTGGCTTCATTTGAGTGTGGTTTGGGAACATTTTAAAATTCTCAAATATTCTGCAGGAAGAGAAATCCCTTTTTACCCAGCCTGACCATCTGCTTACTGTAGTAATGTTCATTTCCTTGCTTATTTTACCCCTTTCCTCCCTCTCATATTTGCACTGATTCTGAATTTCTCTGGACAGGGATTTTACCTTCCTTTACAATTGTTTGTCACCCTCTATATTTAGGGTATTACTTTCACACAGATGAGAAGTAACGCTAATGGATTTGAAAATGTATATTTAAGTCTAAAGGCTATTTAAGATTTCCCATTCAATTTCATAGAATAATTAGCAGGCAAATCTATACAGAGCCCTAATTTTCAGTCTTTTCTGAGGTTAATATCTTCAGGGTTCAGTCACAGTGCTAAGTGTTTTTTCTATAAGTTTCTAGAAACATTTTCCTTGGTCATTCCTCAGGGTATAAGAATGCATTGGCCTTGATTCTTTGGCTTGTGGAAGGTGAACGTAAAAGCCCTTGGAAAGATTTGGACCATTGGACTTGGCTTAAAATGTTCAGCAATTCCATTGAGACATCCAGACTTTACTCAAAGTACTCAAGCCTAGAAATACAAGTTTTTTCCCAAAGGAAAATGGAGTTTTTTAGCAGGACTTCCTGACTGCTTCTGGTGGTGATGTTACAGGGACAATCACTATTGTGGCAGTTCTTTGATGCTTCTCCTTCTGGCCCTTGCTGAAAAGTAGGAAGTAGTGAAGTGCCTGAAAACATAATTAATACTAGTAAAACTTTGATTAGTACTTTTATTAATGCTTCTGCAAATGTTTCAACTATACTGGGTAATAAAACCTCCCAGAGTCTTTTAATTGCCATTTTATTACAGATGGAGCTATTGTACCACCACCAGTTACAGCAGGCTGAGATTTCACGTGGCAAGCAAATGTGGTTAGGATAACCCAACTCTCTAAGACCATAGGGCACTGAGTGGTGGAACTGGGAGCAAGCCCCATCACTTTCAACTTGCTTATAGTAAACTGTATTTACTAGATAAATACAGTTAAAAAAATTATAGTAAAAAAAAATAATAGAATGTTAGCCTGGGTTACAGTTTGCCAACATTTTCATGTGCCGTTGTTAACCAGATTGTTAATAATTGAATGAAAATATCCCGTTGCAGCATGCAGGAGGTGACAGACTCTCACATACTCTTTTCTAACCTGGTTCCACAGCGTTAACACCATGTGCATGACTGTTTGTGGCTGTCATTGTGTGGCTATCACTTTCTCCCTAGTAGCTTTTGGATCTGTTACTCAATTTCAACCCATTTGTCACTGCATTCAAAGATATAAAGTGCTTATAAGTCTTAGGAAAATAGATACCTGGGTTCAGGAAAGTGATTTTGTCAGTGCTTCCACTAAACCTGCTGTATGAGCTCATCCCCTGTGAGGCATCAGAAAATCAAGTCAATCTTGAGCTATACGTCCAAAGGCTACATTGGTTCTGCTGCTCACGGGACTCAATTTCTGAAAATGATTCATCTCACTCAGGCACTCCTACACATACAGACACTTTCCCTGCTCTCACCACACACTCTGCTTGGCAGGATGATTTTCTGCAGCTGTGTGGATACCCTCATGATCTCTTCTTCTGTGTGTCCTGTTTATCTCCGGGTAACAGGCATCACCTCTTCATTTTCCCCTGCTCCAATTTTATGTCATCCAGCTCTTCCTAATATCCAGTCCCTTTCATTAAATAATTGCTCTAAGGTGATTGACCATGCGTACATTTCCTTTTTTGTGGTTCTATTTAAGTTTTGCCAACAAATGTCCATAACATACTGTCACTGCTGCTTATGTGTTCTCGTCCTTATATTACTTGATCTATTTTTAATTCCATTTAGGGCTCAGTTCTGCAACTTCGCCTCTGTGCATGTAATTTTTTTCTGAAGGCCTTTGGAGTATCTCTGTTAAGGGCCTGTTGATTTGGAAATCACCTTCTTATCAACAACAAGATACAAGTGAAAATTTATGTCAACCCTCTACTTCTGCTGGGATGATTTATAGCACATTCCTCCTACCAGTTCTTTCTTTTCCACACTTTTTTTCCTCCAGAAGAAATGAGCCAGAGGGCAAAAGTGCAACCCGGTTCACGGCTGAACCTCACCAAAGTGCAGAGGTGTTGGGTAAATCTGTTAGAGACACAGGGGTTTAATCTGCTACAGGGATCCCTGGTTTATTTTTCCCTAGAGCTTGGGTAACATTTCCTCTTATTTTGTTTCCTTTCATGTTTTTATCTTGCAGTTTGAGGTAAAATCATCCTGAAGTCTCCCACGCCCTCCTTGTCATCTTTGCTCCCTGCCATCTCAGCTCATTTAAGCCTTTCATTAGTCAGAAACCCACTTCCACCTTCTTTAGTCTCTCTCACCTCTTCTGCACAAGTCTGTGCCCTTCAACCCCCCTGGCTTTCATTCCTCACCAGAGTTTGGTTATGTCTGATGTTGAAATCTCCTCTGTGTGCAGACGCTGCAGAGTTCCCCTTTCCAAGTTGTCATGGTTCTTGTGTTGTTGTAAGAAAACAACTGATTGTGTTCCTACCACAAATCACTGTGAGACCATTTAGGGCAACTCAGCCTCCTTATCTGAGATCAGATCAGGGCCAGAACTAAAAAACATGTGCCACAAACTCCAGGGAGCCTGGATCCAATTCTGTATATTACAGCAAGGTGAGGAAGCATCAGGCAGATATTCATTTTTATTCCACCAATTCTATCCCCAATGCACACAGTCATACTCAAGAACTTCTCAACAACCCGTAACAAGATATTCAGTAAAAGCCATTAATATGGCACAGGAAAAGACCAGGAGACAATAAAAGCTCTCATTGTTGCTTTAGGTCTCTTGAATAACCACCATTTTTAGGTTAAATGACCAAAACAGGCAGTCCTTGGAAGTTGACAGCTGCCCACACTGCAGAAGTTGGTAAAGAACTGCATATGGTACCTTCTCCTCTGACCTTGGAGAAAATCTTGTCTTGACTCCAAAAAAAGGAAGCATTTTAACCTTACATATATAAATAAAAATGGTTTTTTGTCTGAAGCAAGACACATAAATAGAGAGAAACTGTGATTTTTTTTTTTTAATATTGTCTATTGGATAGGAAGTCCTCTCTTTTTTTGCAGAAATGGGCTCTCAGAAGAAGCTGGGCTTGTTAACATCCTGAGCACCTGAATGCAAAGACCCATTTCTCCTTGTAGCCTTTCTCCAACAAGCCTGTTTGACTTTTCATGAAGCTGACTTGTTTTCTGCTCCCTCTGCTCTGGGATCTTCAGGGCTGCTCATCTTCCCATGCAGCCGGTTCTTCTGTCCATGTTCTCAGGAGCTCGTAGCATACAGCTCCTCATTATCTTCTTCCAAACTACTGATTTACTTGTAGTGGTGTTCTCATTGCAACATCACGTTGCAATCCCCTATAGTAGTGTTTCCAAAGAACCGTACGATTATAATACAAAAGTTTAAAGGGTGGCTGTGATGCAGGGCTGGGTTGGGCTTGGCAGACTCACAGGTAGCAAGCTTGGATGGGTGCGGATTTCTGCCTGAATAATTAATCTGTCCCTAGAAGCGTTCTTTGAGGCTTGGGTGTCAGAACAGATTTTGTTGAATTTTAATATTTCCTGTAACTTACACATCTCATCATTGCCCAGTTATTGTTTCCTATGCTCTCTGGAATGATACCACCTTCCACTCTCTGGCATGTTGTGGCTTTGTGAACATGTTAAATCTCTCATCCCATTCCAGAGTATTTTTGGCCCTCCAGCAAAATGTTTGTAATCTTGTCACCCCATGTGGTTTGATCTTCCAACACCCAGCAAGGGTGAATAAACTCGCCTTGTAACAGCTCCTCATTAAGGGAAAATGGCATATGACACACCCAATGAAACAAAGCAATGAGTAACAGTAACATTAGAGACGCATTTAAAATGTAGGGCTCAGATTCCAGTGATTGTGGGTCCTGCTAAACCATTTCCACCCCAGCAACCCATCCTGTACCTACAAGTTGTCCAAGGAAGGTGGGAAGCATGAAGGAAGGGAAGGCAGCGCGGCGGTAGACCTGAATAAATGAGGCAGCCCCAGAGGCTGCTTTACAGTTGCAACATGGTGCGATGAGTTAAGAAAGAAGAAAATAAAGCAAGAAAAGTGCGTAGGAAGCACATTTCTTGTGGTAGTCAAGTGACACCCCAGTGTTCAGAAAAGCGCACGCAGACTACGTGTAGCTTCATGTGCAATTACGAGGGACGTGGCCATTTACCGCAACTGTGAATGCAGTTGCAATTAGTACGGTGAAAGTATGAGCCTGAAGTTTCCAAGTACAAAAATGCCATTTATACCACTGTTTAGGAAAATAAAAAGGTCATTAAACTGCAGTGGTTCCTGTTTCTTGGCAGGGATGGTCGAATTTTGTCACAGCACAAATTTGTGAATTCCCTTAAGATGTTATTGCTCATGCACAAGCCCCCGTGAGGTGATCCCTGCTTCTTTGGCAAAGCGACCGCTTTCTGTAGACTCTGTTCTGTAAAAATAAACTAAATGGAGTAGTTCTTTCCCTTTGGATTTTTCTCACTCAGGAAACACCTATGCCCAAATCCTTAGCTGGTGTAAATCTGCAAAGCTCCTCTGACTTCAGTAATGCGATGCCAAGTTTCTCCATCAGAGAATGTGACCTGTTATTTTGGCTGAGCCTGTAAATTGCCAATTCTATGTTTTTGGACCAATTGTTAGGTAGCTAATCCTCCAATTTGCACATGCAGACAGTCTGAGCACTCCCATGTGAGGTTTTGCCTGAGCAAAACTGTAGCCAACACAAAGTGAGTGGGCAAGCATCTAGGTGTGTAATTCAAAGCATGCGAACGTGGAGGCTGAGTTTAGATTTCCCCCAAACACAGCTCTCTAAATTTATTATTTTTTTTTAATCTTCTCGCACACAAAAACCACACACACAGTCCCTCCAAACCCACACTCACAAAAAACAGCTGTAAGAGAAGAAAAGACAATGAGGCACATTGTGGAGGAGCAGTCAGTCAATTCTCCCCCTGTGTTCCCCACCCAGAGCCAGCACATGCTGGGAGTCAATCAGCTCTTAGGGGAGCACACGGAAAACATACACCCACAGAAACTGCTTAAACAATCCCACTCCCTCAAATCCTATAGGACTTCGGTGGTTTCACTGTGGAACTTTCTTTCCACAGACTTCTCCCTCCAAAACAATATTTCAAACTGAAGTTTTAAGGGAAAAAGTAAATTAATTTTTCTGGGTATTTTTTCGTCCTCATTATGTTCTCCCAGAGAGAGAAAAAAATTGTTTTTACAGAGAGAAATTGAGATTAAGCCTCAGACTGTAAAAAATGGAGCCTACATGGAAGTTTATGTGCAGACACCTGCCAGTGTGGTCAGTGGAGGCTCTGCTGTACCCAGCCCTGAAGAGGAATAAGGAAGGTTCCTAGCCAGGGGCTTAAAAACCTAAAACAGTAAGTTCTTCATTAGGAAAAAATAGTTCAGGGTTTTTACTTTAATTGTTTGACTCATTCCTGACAAGACCTGTGCAAACTACTTAGAACAATCTGAATTCTCAACAGGCTTGTTAGAGCCCAGAGTGTCCAGTAAAGCCATCCCTGGCTGACTCCACCTGCAAGCTCTTCCCCTAGCCTCAGCGAGCTGGCCAGAGTGGGGAGGTTCACCGCATAGTTACTCACAGTATTTGATTTACTATAGTAATGATACAATGACATAAAGAATCAGGAGCCATGGAACGAATACCTGTGAGATGGGGTGTGCCTGCTAAGCACTTCTGAATACCCTGAAAATGTGATTGAATTGCCCATGGAAGCGCGATTCCCTGCTGAGTGACACTGATTCTTGGTACCGGTCAGTATGTGGGGTTAGGAGCAGTCTTTCTTCTACTATTTCCATCTTTCTTCTTCCAAGCAGCCTGGGGTCACGATGTGTCCAGGACTTAGAGTCTGTGTACAAACAAAGTGCTGGGACTGCAGGATCCTCATCTTCTGTGACTGAAGCAAGAGCCAATGGAGAAAAAAAGGAAACTTTTCCCCCACATCCACTATCTGAGGACACTTTCTGGGCCATCTGCATCCCAGGAGTGTTTGTGGGCAGGTGAAGGGTTTGCTGAGGGCAGCAAGCAGGATGGGATGTGGCGGGACCCCTGGTACACTGGTCATCCCAGCAAACCTGATTGAGCTGAGAAGGAAATAAGTTGATGGCACCATGCCCTGGTGCTACCTGAGGCTGCCTGTGCCACGGGCCACCAGAACCCTTCTCATTGCAGGACCAGGGAAGCGAGAGCCGTTTCTTGCCCCCCTGCAGCAAGCACAGCTTGGCTGGGGTATCTGGAAAATACAGACCTGCACAGCATTGATCTGTGCCCGAGGACATCACACAGGCATTTAAAGAGTTCTCTAATTCCTGGAGATTTATCAGCCTCCATCTTCACTAATTTGCCTCAATATAACCTCAGAAGGTGTTTGAGTGCATCCAGGAAGTATTAACGTGGCACTAAGTGCTTCTGAAAATACTATGCCTGCCAGAGAGGGTTAAATTTAAACTAAAGTCAAGTTTGGGGTTTTTTTATTGTTTTGTTTTGTTTTTGCCAGAAGCAGTACCCTTGAAGAGTCCAGTAACATGTCTGTGTCTTCAGAAAATTACAGGTGTTTAAGCAGGCTGTGCTGAAAGGCAGACTGCCAGATAATTGGTGTTTTCTATCCCTCCAGGTTCTTTTGCTGCCTTAGCTCATCCGTGGGGTCTGCTGGTGGATGCTCTGCTTTGCAGGAGCGGGTCACCCCGAGCCTGTTGGGCAGGTTCAGTTGCTGAGCTGAGGCTGGTGATTATGTGCCGAGACAGTTTGCTGGGGCTGACTGTGCAGCTGCAGTGCAGGACCCATCCCTTCCATGCGCTCACTTGCCATCACTGCAAACCCCATGCTGACCTGTCCTGAAGTGTGGTGGGTTCTTATCTCTCTTGCCTTGGTGGCTTCTGATTTCCTACAATTTAAACCCCAGCTAGTCTGCTATTGCTAGGCAAACCCACTGCAAATGTCATCAATGAAACAGAAATGTTCCTTGCAATTTGTAGTCTAGCCTGCCAAGAAAAAAAAGGGTGAAAAGATTGTGCCTCTCTTCTTAGATAGGTTACCCCAAGGATTTTTCTCTTCTACTCTCCTTTCTGCCTGCCAACCATGCTACCTTTTGCCAGTGCTCCTCCTCCCTTTTAGATGATCTAGAGGCCCAGTAGATCTGTTAGGAGAGACCTTATCTGTTTGACTCTTCCTCTCCATTTTATTCCCTCCTACTTTTTTTAATGTACTCTTAAATATTGAATTCCATTATTAAAACTTTTTCCTAACTTCATGCTAGAGCAAGGATGTTCATCAGAGCCAGTCAGGTCAATAAAGACTCCCATGGACCTCAGTGAGCCTTGGTCAGCCAGCACACCTCCTTGTCTTGCACCGCCACGGTGAGAAGCAGTTTGAGTGGAAGGGAGATTGAGGAAGG